>NC_091129.1:66112911-66418911 GCF_040183065.1 Periplaneta americana | reverse complement strand
TTGGCTGATATCCGTTCTTAAATTCCTTTATGCCCTTACATAAATCTCGAATGTTTTTATTCTTACTATTTGTTTCTACCTCATTCAGCTTTTCCTTCAAGTAACCTCTCATTTTATTCCTAAGTGTACGATTTGCTTCCCGTCTTTCATTGAAATAATTATCTCTCTTCTCCTCAACTGGATCCTGTAAGAATTTCAATTTTGCCTGTTTCCTTCTTTCTACTACCATGCAACAATCTTCATCAAACCACGGTTTCTTTTTCTTAGTTTCACAATAAAATAATAATAATAATAATAATAATAATAATAATAATAATAATAATAATAATAAACCTGCGCCAAACATCAATAGCTTTATTTTATTGGTTAAGAAGTGCTTATAATACAGATTTAAGAATATTTGTACCACACGTTTTCCGTTATTAAATGTTAAGAAGCGCTTATAATACAAATTTAAAATTATGTACAGCACACGTTTTCCGTTATGAAATGTTAAGAAGTGCATGTAATACAAATTTAGAATTATGTACAGCACAATTTTTCCGTCTTTAACTTCAAACTATAATCAAACAAGGACCTAAGTTACATACCTAACGCCTTTGTTGTTTTTCTGACAGTTAAATTTTGTGTACTTTATATAATAAGCTCAGTCAATGTTGTACGTGTTTTAACAGTGTGAAATCTTAGCCTCAACTGTACCACCCCTACTGTACCTGTCCGTTAAATTTATCAGCGGGGATGTTTGGCAAGAAAGCGGAAGGCTATTCCACCAGTTTAGCTGTTATCCCATTAGTTGTAAATTAAATATATGGTAATTTTAGAGGTGTAACAGAATTATTTTAACACATGAAATCGCTCTAGTTCTAAATGAAATTATGTTCTATGATTTAAAGGAAACTAATTAATTCCCAGTTCACAAGAAAAAATACTTATAAATAGTTGATGGAACAGCCCCCATATGTTTAATTCTATTTTCTTAACGTGGAATCCTTTATAGATAGCTCTGAATATGATCAATTTTTAGATTTTCACTTTTGTTGAGAAGGATAAGTGGGCAAAGACCAGACTTATCCTCTTCTCACTCTCAGAGTGACACAGATGATCGTGTCTGATACTTTTGTTGCTATGAAGAAAAGAGTGGATGTGAATCAAATTAATTTGAATTTAGCTGGAAATCTGTAAGATTCGCCATTGCCAATAAGTCAGGAAAACAGGGTGATATGTAGAAGCTTGAGAAGTTCATTCCTCCAGTGTATAGGGGAGAGTTGAGTAGTATCGGACATCGGGTTATATCGGACAGTGCGTTTCTTGCATCTACAATCAGATGGTAATACCTGAATAACATGGTTACGTTTCTGTATGCGATATCACAGAAACGTAACCATGTCATTCATCTACTATCATCTGGTGGTAGATGAAAGAAACGCACTGTCCGATATTACCCGATGTCCGATACTACCCAACTCTCCCCTAAGCAGTGGTACGATCATATTCGTGAAGTAGGTGTGAATAGTAAAGACACGGACGCATATGGACTTAAAGTGACAACACTAGCATATGAATATAATTGTTTCCTGACAGCAGACATTATTATTTTGGTAAATAGTAATTACTTAATTACAATTATATAACACATGTTGCCTTGAAGTAATTTGAGTTCTTCCTTTGAGTGTGTGAGCTGTATAATTTATTGCTTACATTTGTTAAAAGTAATATAGATGAACTTAATTAATTTGTGCTACAGTGGCATGACATGATTTTCTTTATCTATATGTTCCTGCCGACCGTCACCCATATATTTAATGCATCTATTATGACTGGGTCCTACCCCTCACTCTAGAAAATGGTATTAGTGAAACCTTTACCTAAATCTAACACACCTTCCACAGTAAACCAATACAGACCGATATCAATTCTTCCCACTCTTTCAAAAGCATTAGAACATATTGTACATGGACAACTTACGAACTATCTCGACGAACACAAACTCCTTGTTGACTATCAATCGGGTTTTAGGCATGGACACAGCACTACTACAGCCCTACTTAAAGTGACTGAGGACATCCGTGAAGCTATGGATAGGGGTGAAGTAACGGCACTAACTCTTCTCGATTTCAGCAATGCCTTTAGTTCTGTTAATATCGACTTGCTTCTTGCAAAGATGCAGACTTTGCACCTGTCAGACAGTACCTTGAGCTGGATGGACTCCTACCTACGGGACCGCCAACAGTGTGTTTCACTTGATAATCAATTCTCCCAATGGCGATGCACAAAGGCGGGAGTGCCGCAGGGCTCCGTATTAGGACCACTACCCTTCTCTATCTACATCAATGACGTATCAAAGAACTTACAGTATTGCCGATATCACCTCTATGCCGACGACCTACAACTTTACATACATTCCAGACCCAATACGATCAATGAATCGATTGACAAGTTGAATTGTGACCTAGCCACTGTCTCCACTTGGGCGGCCAATTTCGGACTCGCACTTAATCCAAGTAAGACTCAAGCTATAATTATTGGACATAAGTGTTTAGTTAACTCCCATAATAACAGTACTCTTTCAGTTGTTACCCTTAACAACACGCTAATCCCTTATTCATCTGTCGTAAAAACCCTTGGCTTATTTTTTTATAATAATCTAAGTTGGAATTTTCAAGTTAAAGAAAAGATAAAAAAAATCTGTTCCTCCATTCACTGTTTGAGTCGCTTGAGAAACTTCTTGCCTCAGCAACTTAAACTTACCCTAGTACAGACACTAGTAATGCCGCACTTCGATTATTGTGACGTTTTGTTAAGTGACCTAAGTTCTGAACTGTCAGTCAAGTTAAAGCGAGCTCAGAATATGTGCGTCAGATACGTGTGCAACATGTCACCGTCCTTCGCAAGTCTTTCGTGGCTCCGACTTAAAGAACGGAGAACTTTACACACTTTGTCTTTACTCTTTCGAATTCTGCACACCTTAATACCAAATTACCTTTCGTCTCGTTTCTCTTATCTATACTCTAACCACGACGTAAATACCAGATCACTTATCTGTGGCACGCTCAGTATACCTCTTCATAGAACATCTTGTTATTCATCATTTTTTATAGTATCCACCTTGCGTCAATGGAATTCCTTGTCACAAAGTATTAGAGGCTGCAAGACAATAAAAACCTTTAAAAACAGCTTAAAAGAAAACCTTATTAGCATTTCATTCCAATCATACTGGTTTAAACTATCACTGACTACATTGTTACTTCTTTCTTTAGACATCATTCTGATAGTGCTGTATTTTCAAAATTGTCTCATAATAATCTCTTTGTATTATCTAATATTATTGGAAATATATTAACATTCTATGTATTTTAGCTTAATTCTGCTATACAGTTTATTTCAGTGTTTAATTAATAGTTCATAGTATTTTGTTGTTTAATTCGTAAATAAATCTTGTATACATGTAACTCTCATCTAAATAAAATTGTTGAATTCTTTGTAAGTTCATGCATATGTATATACAATTTTTGCTGGTTGAGTGGAAGAGAAGGCCTTACGGCCTTAACTCTGCCAGCTAAAATAAATCATTATTATTATTATTATTATTATTATTATTATTATCATTATTATTATTATTATTATTATTATTATTATTATAAAACGTACTTTAAATAAAGTCATTAAGGTAGATAGTGTTTTAAGTTCACATTTTTGCCATTATGTATTGAAAGAAATTCAGAATTTTGATTGAGAGTAAGAATTGGGTAACTTCAATGTCATTTTTTTATTAATAATTAAATGGAGATTTAATTGATATTTATTTTAATTATATAAAATGTTAAAAAGTATCAGATATATTTCAATGACTATTAATATATTTACTGACTGATGAAAGAAAATGATGAAAACAGTTTTTCTTTTTTTCTCTTATCTCAAAACTACTGTCTTGGTCTTTATCCACTTATCATTCTCACTTCTTCAATTAATTTTATACTACTTATAGATTATTATTTTTTTGTTCCTACAGAATACATCTGTTATGGTAACAATATCAGAAAAGAAAACTTCGCTTCGGCGCTGGGGATCGAACCCAGGTCCTTGGTTCTACGTACCAAGCGCTCTCACTATTGAGCTACTCCGAAACTCAATCCACAGCACCGGATCGAACTCCCTCCCCCATTGTTTTTCCCTTTGTGGCCTGACACCAAGTTGGGCATGTATGTTGACATTTTATATTCAGTCAACTGCCATTGTACAAGGACAGCACTCTGTTGAGTTACTTAGTGGCCGGGATTCCACAGCAATATATACAGTAATCTTTACAGTAATATGCACTGTTGCTCGACGAATCTACGTAAAGATCATTATTTTTTGGTCTTACAGAATACATCTGTTATGGTAACAATTATACTGGTTGAAAGGATGGGATGCGAACGTATGTTTTATAAATCTTCAGTATTTATCCTGCTACATTTGAATGTCTACATTGTATGGAACAAATTTTCGCTTTGGTACAGTACAGTACGTTACCTGATTCTAATACATTTGGTTGTCCTTCAGTGCCGTCATAGATAAACGAAGATCAAAGGTCACTGACAGACCTTGTGTTACCTTTCTGTATCTGATTACTGAATGCATCGTTAATAATCGAAATTGTTTGCACTGAGGCTTGGATTGAATTTCAGCTGACTTATTTGATGTCGTTCATTAATGAGAGATGGATTAATTTGTAGCTGCGAGTGAACATCGGCGTGAATTAGTGCCTCTGAAAACCTGCCAATATACCAAAAACCAATGGCTTTGTTGAGGATAGAACTGAACTATGGACTACAATACAATGACGAGCTATTCTATTGTACAAAGGAATGAGCAATGAATTTTGGGCTTTCATATATTGTGTTTATGATAACAAAATGGAGCTCGCGTTTCATTTGTTCGATTTTTTTTCTACTGGATTCTTTGTGGAATCATAAACGTAAATGATAATTGAAGGTTAAATGCTCTGAGATTAATGATTCTGAAACTATTGCAAACCTCTAATACAGTCTTACAAGCAAACATTCTCAGTTGGGTAGATAAAAAGTTTATTTTTCTTCCACCATGTTAATGATGTCAAAACAAGTGCGTGTACAAATTTTGGCCACTCGAGCAGTTACGAGGCCGTCCAGGAAGTTTATTTCCTGGGGCCGTTTACAGAAGGAAAGCGTAATTTCGTAGAAATATTTATTGGAACAAATACAGCAATTGAATACCCCCGGAATAAGAGTAGAGTCGCCAGTATGAAAGGATAATTCCAAGCCTTTGGCGTGAGGCGAACTCGATAGCTCAGTGGTAGAGCGCCTGACCGGAGAACAGGAAGTCGCAGGTTCGATTCCCGCTCGAGATTGTGAAATTTTTCTTTCATACCATGGCATGATTGTGACTATAATAGTATTTAAATTCATTTATATGGAACATTGTTTCCCTAAGTACTTAGATCCTTATTCCGAGGTGTATTCAATTGTTGAGCTACTTGTCAACACCGGAATTGAGACATTTGCCATACTGAGGAATCCACTTTTGTATACCTGTGTCGTATGACTAGAAGTCTGCGCCTGGGACCGGAACCAGTATGTGGCAGCCGTCTGCATCTCTCTGTTGATCCTACGGCACTGATTGCCAAACACCACGAAATTGTGACGTAATAGAAATGCAACCCGCACACCACTATCGCAGGGGGAGGAGTGGAGTGGGTATCTCCTCAGGTAATGTAGTGAATAACAGTGCAGAGACGGACTGTGACCAAAAAACGAAAGCAATATAATATTCTTCTACTTATTAACTATACATACTTTTTCCATGTTAATTTTTTATCCTCCTCATTCATTATGTTTGTATTATTAATGAAATAAAATATTTTTTTTTTCTCATTTACCATAAAAAGAACGTGTACTTTACATCAGCAAAATTTGAAATTATAAAAACGTACCAGGCTGGTCACTAAGTTGTAAATTACACTACGTACTTCAAAAAACGTAGAAGTATTTTACACCGATTAAGACATAGAAGCCGATACATTTTATTGTTCGTTTATGAATGAAATATTCAACTTACAGGTAAGGGCGTAGTAGTCTTCATAACAACGTACCTTGTTCTTTTACACTTAATTTAAAATTTTACAAAAAATTAAGATTTCATATTTTTGCCATCTGCACAAAATAAATAATTTTCCTCCCATGCTCCTTAAAATTAAGTTTTTACTTATTATTTGTTTTGGAAAAGACATCTAAACATATTATTCTACACACTTGTAACATTACATGTGTACGTCCGCTGCTGATAAATGTCTTTACTTATATCGAAGTGATGCGTGTAAACAGAGGGTGGGGGTATGATGTCATGGTTACGCTTGAGTGAAGGCAGGGGCATGTGTCGCGACACAGCTTTTGGAGACCGTAGGACTTACGGTATGACAGATGTCTGAATTCCGTTGGGAAATAAGTTGAAAAATAGCTCAACCCTATTGCTGTATCTGTTCCAATAAATCTTTCCATGAAATTGTGTTTCCTTTCTGAAAACAGCTCAAGGGAAACTTACTTTCTAGACTGCTCTTGTAATTGCGCTCGAGTGGCCAAAATTTGTACAAACATTTGTTTTGACATTACTAACATGGTGGAAGAAAAGAATTTAAATTTTTTATCTGCCCCCATGAGAATGTTTGCTTGTTAGTTCCTGAGGGTTGATTTCTAATGACCTGACCGTTATTATGTAATATTATAAGGGACTCAAACAAAGTATAACAGTCTTGCGCCTAAATTACTACTACGATTAAATGCTGTAGCAGTGCTGCATTTTGGTTCAAACAATTTTAAAGAATCCATACCTTTTGTTTCATAACTATGGGAATACAATTCAAAATTATTTCGATTTTTACGTATGAATTTTACTTACACGATATAATAAATTTGTCTGATTTTAAGATCATTAAAGTCTAAAAACACTTTTTGAGATGGAAAGTCAATAGATTTATGAAGACATATTTTAATTTTTTTCTTCTGTAGTAAATAAAGTGGATTAAAATTGGTTTTGACTGCCTCCGTGGTCTGTTGGTCAGCGTGCTGGTTTACAGATCTGGAAGTCCTGGTTTCGATTCCCAGGCTCGGCTCTCGGTGAATTTTTCTTGAAAAGAAAAATTACTTGGGTGTACTTTGTATGAATGTGAGTGTAATTGTGAGTGTGCCGTGTTAATATTAATTAACCAATCATCAAAAATAAAAATACATCAGGAGTGTCGCTGGGCAGTAACCTGAACACACGTTTCAGCGTCACATTGTTGACAAGTAACTCCATCTGTTAGCACAACCATAAAGCATCAACAACGAGGAAAAAAAATTGGTTTTAAATAAGCTATCCCATCCTAAAATTCCATACATAATTACCGATTGAAGTAAAGTTAACTAGAATTAGAAATAAAAAAATGTTATAGAATTTACAAATATACAGTATATAAGCCTAGGCCTATGTAAACATAGATGGTTCACACTTATGACAAGATTGATTAATAATAGAATATCATTTAAAGAGTGGCTACAACTATAGACCACAATGGAGAAAATCTACTGGAAGATTACGTGAAAGATGGAGAGAACAGAGATGAGGTCAAATGTTGGAGACGGAACAAGTCCAAGGGTATCTGAACCTTGTAGTGATAATAATTAATTATTATTATTATTATTATTATTATTATTATTATTATTATTATTATCCTACGCCATAGCGTCGTGGTCTAAGACATCATGAGCTAATGAATGGGCGCTAGTTTGAGTCTTCATGAGAGAAGAAATTTTTTGATCTTGATTAATTTGTGGAGATGCGGTACGTAGCAAAATTCTGTTCCAACAATATGTTCATGAGTATGTTCATTTATTTGAATGTTTCGCATTTTTTCTTAATATAAACAATTGGCCTCTCTATCAACTGTTTATTCTATAAACTTTATTCTTTTTAAGTCTTGGGAAGGGAATTTTCCTGTGATGTCTGTGTCATATATTTTTTACACCAAGTTCTTGTGTGTTGTCTGTCAGTATACGTGGAATAGTACTACTATTGAGACTTTGGGAGCAGAATTGTTGTACCCTCCGAGGGACATGTGTCGTCTAAGGGTAGCAAGACTGCACATTCCCGCCCCCGTTTACCTGATGTACCAAAGAGACACGTACAACTGTTTCCACGACATAAAACAAAGGGATATTGCAGCCTCTTCCATTGTTTCCGCGTGCGGACATACTGTATACACACAGTTTCACCCAGATAGACGAAGCCGAGTCGAGGAAGGTCCCTTCCATGTTAAAATAGCCTATTGTCAGTTAATACTCTGTAATAAACAATGCCGCTGGGGAACCGTTTCCTGTCTTTTTTACTTGCCCAGTAGCTCATGTCTGAACATGGCGAGTGGACATTGTTGGTTATGAAACACAGCGGGTAGTGGAGAATGTATTATCCCTAATACAGTTTGCTTTAGATAACGTTACAATAACACAGTTGCTTTTTAAATTATTTTATTTTATTTTTAAGTTAAGTTGAGAAATTTGGCAAATTTAACTTTATAGATTTCAAAAGACCTCAAACGAATCAGATCCATAAATATTTTGAGAACTAGAAAAATTATTAATTTCATATTATAAAGTCCAGATGTTTGGCAAAATGCCTTTTTACTCGGTGGAAGTAAATCGTAGATATAAATCTGATTTAGGGTAAATTACAGTGATAGGACCAATTTTTATTTTGCCCACTTTGCCTTTTTCTTACTAATTCAATACTAAATGTCTTTTTTTGTCATTTTAAAACAATATTTCTTATTTATTTGCAATTGTCTAATTAATTGTAATGTAATGTGTATGAAATGTAAATATGTGAAACAGTGACTTACTTTACTAACAATAGTAAATAAAAGTAATTTATTTCGGTGCTTAATCTACTAATAATTGTGCTAAAATAATATCTAATCTTCCTCAACTTGGTGAGGTTGCCAAAAACAGAGAATCTTAACAGTAACATTTAAGGTGTGACATTAAAAATGTCTTACAAAAAATTGTTTACAATAAACTTAAGTTTATATAGATGTTTTACAATAATGAAAATTTACAGTAAAATAAAAAAAATACAGATAAAAATTAAAGTAGAATGAGAAAATTCAACTGTAATCTGAATTGAAGTACACGACGTGTCGCCGTAAAATCAGCAGAGAACCCTTCGAAGCTGTCATAGAAATTTCCTTAAATTGTTGTTGGCACTCCAAATTATGACTGAATGACACGAATTGTTTTGTTATTGGTGTAATATGAAGAGTGATCGACAATTTTTTTTTTAAATTTATTGGGTTATTTTACGACGCTGTATCAACATCTAGGTTATTTAGCGTCTGAATGAAATGAAGGTGATAATGCCGGTGAAATGAGTCCGGGGCCCAGCACCGAAAGTAATGGGTTGAGGGAAAACCCCGGAAAAAACCTCAACCAGGTAACTTGCCCCGACCGGGATTCGAACCCGGGCCACCTGGTTTCGCAGCCAGACGCGCTGACCGTTACTCCACAGGTGTGGACGTGATCGACAATGCATAGTAAAAAATATAATGTCATGTCTTGTAAAGCTGATTGTATATGTATGTCAGTCAAATAACTCATGTTCTAATAAAGATACCATTATTTGTTATGTTTACCTGAACATGACATTATATGAACAAAATATTTAGAAATCCTTTAGTAGGCGTGGTTAAAATGTGTGCTTTATTATAGAACACTTTATGGCTGTAGCTTGTATGATATGGTTATATTACACTCTAACCTCTTGATTTGACCGTGTCTGAATGGGGTAATTTTTATTAATATAAGACTTATCTAGATTTAGGAATTATGGCAGTCTTCAGAAAATTATGTTTATTAATGTTCCGTTTATCTTCGATTCATTGTTCAGGTAACTGCATTTAGGGTAAAGGTTGGTACTATTGTGATAGTTCTTTTTGAAAACTTATTACAATTTTACTGAGCGAAAGGAAGATCGGTTTTTTGCGTCAAGTGTTAAGGGAATGTTCGTAGACAGGTTGCTGCACAAAATCGGTTCTTCTCTCGCTCAATAAAATTGTAATAAAATTCCAAAAAAACTATCACAATATTATTCTTATCACAGTACTACCAACCTTTACCCTATATTTCTATTTGACTTACAGTAATAAACGGATCTAAGGAGTTATTGTCTCAATTTATTCCTCGCATCCTTTCGCAGACAATTTTAATTTCATTTTATAATTTAAATCAATGTCGAGCTGCTGAGCTACACGGTCTAAGACGTGCTTCCTTAGGCGTCGCGGTCAGAAGGTTCTTAGGTTCGAATCCCGCTTTGGGCAAGGATGGATGTCCATCGTTGATGTCCACTCCTCTGAGTTTCTCTGTTGCGGCCCCTACTCTCCACAGATCCCAGGCTAAAGGACGCTCACTTGTGTATTGGTGTCTATTGTGTGTGGTCCTTAGCATCATTGTCTCCCCCCCTTTTTTTTTAATATCCAAGAAACAGTCTGCCCAGGCATCCTGGGTTGCCAAAAACACAGAATAACACACTTATAAGAATAGTAACGATTACAGTAAGATAGATGAGTCAAATTGAAATGTGAACTAGGAGCTTAAATTTAAGAAATAATAAATTTGTACATATATGTAACAATCACACACTAACGAATAGAAAAGGGGGGGATTATGATATTCCGTATAAATGATTTTTCAGAATTGCCACAGACCCTTTAATGGTTGAAGTAATTATTTTTGGAATGATGTCATGGATTCCAAATGTTTTGATAGTGTTTACAGTTGATCGTGGGATGGTGCCCTTCGCTCCGATCATTTTACACCATGTACTTCCCAGGTGCCTTCCATCTGATATTTTTCTCGAAAATACGGAATAGTAGGCTCATAAATTTGTTGTTTTTCTTTGTTGACCTCGGATGGTTGGGTCTGGCTCATCTCAAATCTAACAGTTGGGTCCAGTATAGGCCTACAGCCATTACTATTAGTCTTGTCTAGAGCCACGATGTCCGCTATTCTAATTCCGCCGCGTTCAGACTCAACGCAGTGCACCTCTTCATATAGACATAGATGTTTAAGTGCAATAAGAGGAGATCAAACGAAACCAAAAAAAAATTAAACTAATTCAATTCACTTGTTATGTTCATATTCTTTCTTTTACGCACTTTAGTACAGTCGTCTATCTCTTGGTACATTTATTTCGCTTCATAGTAATCGGGTTCCATAAATTATGTTAAATAACCAAATATCACGCCAAACTTAGTGAAAGAAACATTAATAATGTTTTTTTTTAAATTAAACTATGGTTTATTTAACGACGCTCGCAACTGCAGAGATTATCAGCGTCACCAGGGTGCTGGAATTTTGTCCGGCAAGAGTTCTTTTACATGCTAGTAAGTCTACTGACATGAGCCTGTCGCATTTAAGCACACTTAAATGCCATCTACCTGGGTAGAGATCGAACCCGCAAACTCGAGCAGAGAAGGCCAGTGCTACACCGACTACGTTACCCAGGCCGATTTAATGTCTTTTAAAATAATGTATGAAAGATCATATATAAAATGCCTTTATGCCATCCTAGCATTATAAACAGGTTGTTACTACATCTAATACCGTGCGTTATCAGCTTATTATAGCACGCATGTTAATAATAGCAATAATAATAATAATAGCAATAATGATGAATTGTTTATGCTTGTGAATTGAATTATTCTACTTAAATGACATGTACAATTTTATATAGCTCAACTAAAATATGTTTTTATAGTGACTTAATCTGTTTACTATGTATTGTATTTTTTGTTTAGCATAACTGATGAATTGTATGTACTGTAAATTGAATAGTATACTGTATAGGTCTACTGATGAATTGTTTAAGCTTATAAATTGAAATAATCTACTTCATATGAATTGTATAGCTTAACGAAAATACTAATTTGATTGTATATGTTTGTATAGTTTGGCTGATGAATTGTATATGTTCTTAAAATGATTACTAGTCTGTGTAGCTCTACTGATGTATTGTATATAGACCTACTGTAAATTGAATGGTAATATGTATAGCTCAACTGATGAATTATTTATGATTATAAATTGAATTAATCCACTTGATATTAATTGCACAAATTTGTATAGCTTAATGAAAGTATGCTACTTTGTATTGTATATATTTGTATAGATTTGGCCGATGAATTGTATATGCTTTAAATTGAATAGTAATCTATATAGCTCTACTGATAAATTGTTTGTGTTTGTAATTTGAAGTAGTTTGCATGATATGTATTATCAATTTCTGTATATCACAACTGGTTGAATTGTTTATGCCTTAAATTTAATTAAATTGTTTTGTATTATAATATAGCTCAACTTATGAATGATCGTTTGCGTTTGTAAATTTAATAATCTGATTGGCTATGTATTGTATGCTTTTAGTAGAGCCATCGATGTTGCTCAGTCGACAGACTCGCTGGGCTGCTGATCCGGAGCTGCGTTCGGGCTCGGGTTGGATCCCCCTTTGGACTTTGCTTTCTTCGGAGGTTTTCCCCAGCCGTGGGACTGAAGCCGGATGGTCTATGGCGAGTCCTTGGCATCAACCCCTTTGATTTGATTACCTGGTTGGGTTTTTCCGAGGTTTCCCCCACCGAAAAGGCAAATGCCGGGTAATATTTTGGCGAATCCTCGGACCTCATCTCATCTCACTACATCTCGCCAAAATGTAAAAAAAAAAAAAAATGTAAAAAAATTGTACAAAATTGTAAAAATTGTAGAAAATTACTAAATTGTAAAACTATAAAAATTTGTAAAAATTGTAATTGTAATATTATAAAATGTTGACATGTTCCACATCTTAAAGCTTCATTGCTCATGTAAGATCTATGGAATAAAATAAATGAATGAATGAATGAATGAATGACGTATACGTTATGAGGTAATACCGGAACGCTTAGACCTGCAAGGTCATCCATTTCTCATTATTCAATGCCAATGCCAGACGCAAATAATCGATACGAACATATGAAGACTGTCAGCTATGCCTGCCGAATTATTTCATAATTTATTTCCAACAGTTTATAATGCTAAGATGCCATAAAGTGTTGTATCCAACTCGTAGATAATCTTATTATGACACTCGTGAAAATTGTCGAACTCACTATCGTTCATGCAACAAACATTCACTCATGCCATAATCATCACGATTATCCACTTTTTGCATAAATAACTATAACAGTAAACGATTTCGAAGTACACTAATATTTTTTATGCTCGACCATGCCGAAATGTAGTAATTATACACCTGGTAGCAGTCTCTTAATGCATGTCATTAAAGTACACCTACTCATTAAAGAACAGATGTTTTCAGCCAATGACAACTCAGCTTACAGGTGTTCAGCCAATAACAAGTCAGCTTTGTACCGTTATAAAACCGCAAGTATCGATTATTCTCGAATATGCAATCGAAAGAGAATTAGCGAAAAGTCACGGAGGCTGGAAATCCAATACTGTCGCAGAAGGTTATGCTTTGTTACTATAATAATTAGCGTTAATTGTAAATAATATTCAAATAAATTCAATTTGTCATCTCTTTTTTCAATGTCGAATTCAATAATCAAGGTTATACCAAGTTTAACGGGATTACACAAGGTCAATGACATTATTGTTCCTCGGAAAAAATCAATACTTTCGTGTCTGCGCACATCTCACAATTCACGACCTAGAACAAGGTCACTTCCGATCTTGTCAGATACAAATAAAATGTATACATCTGAATAATTTCAAGTTAGAAATATGGTCGAGCATAAAAAGTCGTATGAAACTCGCCTATAATGGTAATTATAGACTCGTTGCATAATGTACTATCACCATTCCAAATAAGAGAGCATTATGGTATTTAATTTCATGGTGAGTAAATAATTATAGTTTTGTGAACTGAGATGTTATATACATTCATGAGCAAAACATAGGGTAGTTTGAATATTTTATTATGATAGTAATAATAATATATATAAATTATTATTATTATTATTATTATTATTATTATTATTATTATTATTATTGTTATTGGTATTTCGTATTTAAGCAAGCTGTTTTTATCATATTTAGTATGCGTTCCTCTAACTCGTTTCAAAGAAAAACCATGATTTCAGTGTTGTCATAGTGTTTAATTTGTTCATACAACTCATTATACGTAAATAGAGGAGATAATATCCTCCTAAATTGATGCTTTCCATTTTCCCTAAGGTAAAATTGTCTTCCTATATGTTAGACCTTTCTCCGCTGAAGACAACATTATTTGTTGCATGTTAATAAATCAGCATTAAATACATGAAAATGATAGTGATTAGAAAATATGATAGGTGAAGATATGGCGCATATATATATATATATATATATATATATATATATATATATATATATATATATACAGTTAAATTCTGGTGGGAGGAACATTGAAAATCCATAGTTTCTTGTATCTTAAAGTGTTTTATTAAATACAATTAAACTTAATAAAATTAAGAGGCTCAGAAACTTTTCTTTAACCCTCCTGCTACCACGGTTTTTCACAAATTACCGCTACGAAGGAGGGTAGGGAAATACAAATATCCCCATAAAATGATATACCGATCTTTGTTAAGCATTTGGAATATAAAGAATTTATGTGCTATTGACTATAGACTTACAAAAAGATGTAAAAGTGTAAAATAATTATCCTATTTTTAAAAATACAGGTCGATTCAAAAGTCCAGTTTCGTTTTTCTGAAAACGTAAGCCAAAATGAATTAACTGCAGATATGTCACTGGTGATACCATGAGGTAAAATATATAGTAAATTTAAATTTGTCTCCCTTCCATTTCGAGACAAATTTAGTTTTAACATTGAGGAAAACAAATTTACAAGCAATGGCTATAGACTAACATAAATTGGAAATAATTTCAGTTAATTATCGAAATTTAAATAATAGAATACCAAATAAAAACCATGAGCTTATCAAAAATATTTGTGTATAATGAAATAAAATAAAAAATTAAAATTATAAAAATAAAATAAATAAAAATATAAAACTAATAACTCAAATTTTAGTTCTTTGTTGCAATTCAAATATTCGAGAACACCTATACTATGATGAGCATCTCAAGAAATGGATCCACTAATATTATTTCTATCCAAATCACATTCAGAAAATCCATAACTGACATAAATAAAAAATAAAAAATTGGGAACTTAAGATCACGGTAATATAAATAAAAATATAAAAATTGTTATAAATAACACAATATAAAATAATTTGGAAGTAGACAAACTTAGAAATGAAATGAGTGAATGAATGAACGAACGAACGAACGAATGAAGTGCATTTATTAATACACAACTATACAGACTCATGTACACAAGATCCTTCGCACGAACCCGTACGGCCATTCGTGCTATAACTATGCACAGTTTGAAACTTCAAAGGAAACAAAAGTAATACTACTAATAATAAAATAGTAAAACAACAATAACTGTTATTATTTCTACCGTTATCATTAATTATCACAATTACAACTAATCTAACGTCATACCAAATTTCACAAAAATAGTAAAAATAAAATAAATGTAAGATCATTATTTAGAAATGAAGAAAATTAAGATACAGATTGAATTTTATATCTTGGAATTTTCATGACACAGACTACCAAGGGAGATAACAATATGACCCCAGTTGAATAATGTGAATTACATCCTAAAATAGATTAATCATGCAAGTTATCCTTAATTCAAATTTTTAATACACATATAATTTAAAAATACATGGAATTTCAAAAAGAAATATGAAAAAAAGAAATGAAAATACATTGAAAAATCATCAGTGAGTAATCCTATTTCCGCTTTTAGGCAGGAGGTTTAAATACTCAGATATTAGTCGTGTTGTTGATATTGTCAGTCGTTATGCATATTTTCAGGAAAGGCAAAATAAATTTGTGACCGACTGACATTTAACTCGTTATACCCGATATTGACATTCAAAGATATTTTATTTGTTAAAACTTAGTTTTCTCCGAATGTGACAGACGTAATATTTCTAGAAATGTATCCTCTTGCGAATTGTTTCCAGTCACCTGCTTGTTTTACTATTTTAATGCTTCGCTTATTCTTTATGTGCAGAGATAATGCCGTTGATACGATCAGATTTTGTCGACTGTGAACACGAATGTGTGTATTCCGTGTTGCTACGTCCATTCCCAGGAGATGACTTTGGCCAGAAGTCTGATACTTGTTAACCTTAACTTGTACTATTGGTGGAGCACAGCATACCAGTTTGTTATACAGTTCATTGGCGTAAACTCTGTAATGGCTTTGACGTTATCTAGTGCTTCGATTTTCCACTCCAAGAATTTCTGTTCAAATCCCAGAAGTACAAAGACACTTATTAATGGACATAGACAGTGTTGGATTATCTATCTGTGAATGCTTCCATATAAAATTCATGGATTACTGCTTATACATAATTCATATTCATTCCCATCATTGGTGCACAAAGAGATGAGAAATTGTTGTCTATTAACAAACTGCCGCTATATGAACTTCAATATAACTATGCTTTTATTTAGTAGTTCTCTTAACTACTGGTGAACATATTATCCCCGGCCCGGAGAACGGCAAGTTTGGCTGTTGACGGATTGGTTATGGATTTTTAAACACAAGGACTCTCCGACAGCGAATGGCGCGATGGCAATAAAATGGTTTGAAATGTTGTTGCAGTACGTGCTGTGCCGGAAAGATCTCAGGAGAACCGTTGTAGGCATTGCCACAACGAGGTTGAAACTCTTGCACACATCCTGGGATCCTGTCCGCACGGCGAAGCTCTGCGAAACGCTAGACACCACCAAGTACGATCAATTATAGCCACTGCCTTTAAAGATGCCGATTACAACACCTTTGAAGAAGTACATGGTCTCTCTCCGTCACTAGCAGTACACGACGCATAGATATAATAGCTTTCAAGGAATCTACGAGATCTGGATTCATAATTGATCCCTCTGTGAGTTTCGAAACGAATGAGTAACAGCCAGCAGAAGTGGATAAGTGAAAAAAGAATATCTACAATCCTACCATTCTATGTTACCTCCAAAAGTACCAGGTAGAAGAGCTTGAAGTAATCGGACTTCTGGTTGCAGCAAGAGGTACCGCTACTCTCTTCATGAAAGATGCGTTTAAGAGGCTTGGAATACCTACATCTATTTTCCGATTGTAACCTTAGCTGTACTGAAAGGATCAATTGCTCTCCTGAAGAATCACCTATATTCGAAATGGAACCAATTTCATTAGCATTCTTTACTTTTTTGTAACACTTACCTCTCTAAAACTAGGTATATTTCCACCAATCTCAAAATGTATTTGCAGCTATATACTTGTAGGAGTTTCATTGTCAAAACAAAATTAATTGTTCAATGAACTTGTAAACATTTATATGGTTAAGTACCCTTTGTCCCTTGTGGCAGCTCACGAATAGTGAGAAGATTAAATTAAAAATACAAAATTAATGTAATTTTGAAAATGAAATATAGACATATCTTGTGGATAGAAGTATTGACGAAGAAAGAAAGCATATAAAAGATCAATAGTTCTTAAAATAAATAATTGTATTCAAATTGTGTTATGTCTTCGGTAAACTATAGCAAAAGTTGTTATTTTTTTTTTTACAATTCATTTTGAAGAGTGTTTAAGATAAGTGTCGATAATTCAATTAAATGTTTTTATTGTTTTTAGTCAATGACTTAAATACAATATTAAAGGAATAAATCCTTTATATTAAATATTTTGCTACTAGTATTAACGTTTTCGTCGCCATTGCGACATCATCAGGTATACACATTTTCAAATACGTTAACTTCAATATTAAGTTTGATGTAATAAGCATAATCGATATTAAATAGTAATAAAAGTAAATACTGAAAACAAGTTAAAAGTTAAAAAGTATAAGTGAAACATTTTACATATATGTTACGAGCTTCCACTTACTTATTTTACAAGTTTTTCTTTAATGTGTGTTTGTGAGTAATCTTGCAAATTGTTTTAGTATATAAATTTTACAGGTTAAAAAAGGTGCCGAAGTGATTACCCTGAAACAGTCATCTTCATTTCGGATTTTATGTCATCTTTTGAATGAAGATGTAACTCTGGGAGATTTCGACACTGTGGTTTGGGGAGATTTCCACATGTCTCAAGTTCTCCCTGATTTCGGTTGCGGCTCTTCCTAGTTCAACTGTTCTGTATGTGGTCTTAGAAGACTTCGAAATTCTTCGTAGAGTTTTTAGTGCCACTTTGTCCTCTATCTGTTTTTCGCTCTGTGTGTCTGCTTGCATATATAAAACGACTCTTCTTCCATTGACTCATTATTAATTAATCTTTATATTTTAATTTTCATTGATATCGGAAAAATAGGAAAAGGCACAACTCTTGATACAAACATGAAAGATCAGTTTGTTCGGCATATCCTTCGCCTTGATTCTAAAGGCTAAATCGTTTAACAATTAACGTTCTGCAGGAAAACATGTTTGAGTACGATCTGGTTCTAGCCGAAAATTGATGTGTAATTCGCGTTGAAGAAGACATCACTCTCCAAAGAACACCACAGTCACCATCTGCAGAAAAACATTTAGGCTTGCCCAATTCCTCATCTACTGATACTTCCTTTGGGGAACTGTTATCAGTTCCGTTATTAACACATCCATCTGGTGGCAAAATAGTAAGAAAACTGCAAGACTCAGACATAATAACGTCTGAAAATTATAGGCAACAGGTGAAGGGCACTAAACTGCAAAAGAGAAGTTAGAATTTTCCAAAGAAGGAAGATATCTAATGCTCGGTATGTAAGGGGGAGAGAGCCAGTTCATCAAACAATCTGGACAATCCGAAAAACTATTGTACCGCGAGTATTACGATCACAATTCTAGAGAACCTTTGGTTCAGTGCGTTGGAGAACGCCAAAAATGGTTTTACGAGGCTTGTGTGTAAAATGGCACAGATGAAAATTCATGTGACCATCGTGAGCAAAATTTGTCTGTAAATGTTAGATTTTGAAGTGTTTTCTATGTTTGTCATATTATGTTGAAATTTCCCCCATTACGGGGAAAGTGGACACTTCGACATATATTTTAATTTTTTTTTAATAGAATCATATAAAATGATCACATTGGCACCAGAAATGTGAAATATACGGAAAACATGTCCATATATTTCAGGAGAAATAATTATAATAAAATTTCCATAAATTGGTCCCTAAATTAATATTTTTTTCTTCAGTATGTCGAGATATCCCTAAATGACCCTATACTCTACTTACTTTTATGGCGTTTCAAACTGAAGGGAGATTTTGGCCGCATTCACAAGCTTCTTCCATTCTACTCTATTCTGTGCTCTCTCTTCGATCCCTCCTGCGCGGTTCAGGTCAAAGAGAACTTGATTTCTCCATCTGACCATCTGAGTTTGTATGTTCCCTGCGATCTATATCCACTAGTATTTCCCCGCCAATCTGATTTTAATAGGAAGGTGTCTTCTTTTCTCAACATGTGTCCTAGCCAGCTGAGTCTTTTGCTTGTGACTACTACTATAATGTCTGGTTCAGGAAATCAATTTCTGATTAATATAATAAGTCGACTCACGATATTTCGCTGAGGTTTAATTCGTTTTTGCGGGTAATTCGCAGTCCTTTTTTCGGTGGACTGTATTTTAGTAATTGAACCTGTCAGAGTAACTTTTTCTGTACTTTAAACAATAAAAAATATTTTGCGGATAATTGGCGATTTTCGATATTTTACGAACGTTTGTGCACCGCGAATTATCGGGAGTCGATCGTATATAATAATAAAGTCAATTCAGAAGAATATGTGATTCAAACGTAACTGATTATTTCATTATGTTCTTTTCAAAGCCACTAATGATCTGCAGTTATAACCTGTAGAGTAAGATCCAAAATTAAACAGTGAGTTCAAACGACTGACGTTAAATCCTTCAGATAATTTTGAAATTTCTCATTAAATTGAAGTAGGCCTATAGAGTAAAATCATTATTGTCTACAGATACAGAGGAAGAGATATGAAATAAGAGAGAATTTAATGAATTGCAGAAAGAAAGAGCAATGACCCATTCAGTTTTTTAGTTGGTTATTTTACGACACCTTATCAACTGATTTGGTTATCTAGCGTCAGAGTGAGATTAAAATGATATTGTTAGCTAGATGAGTCCAGGATAAAAAGCCGAAGTTACACAGCATTTGTTCTTAATGGGTTGAGGGAAAACTAAAAAAAAAAATCTAAATGAGGTAACTTGTCCGAACCAAGATTTGGACTCGGGCTCGCTAGTTTCACGGCCAGGCGTGCTGTTACTCCACAGCGGTTCCATTCAAATTAATAGAAGAGGATGAAGAATTTATATTTTTATCGATAAAGCTTTGTAATTTTTTAAGGTTTGTTGTCCACAACTTGCTCTAAATGGAACTCGAATATCCTAGGAACCGGTTACTGTTTCTGTTATTTTATTTATATCGCTCCTCCCTAAAGACAATTATTTGTTTTGTGATCCACATCGCAAAATTTAAATTAATTTTAAGGACAGTATTACATAATTTCCTTCTTTCAGTGTGCCTTACACACACACACACACACACACACACACACACATATATATATATATATATAGCTATTATTATCATAGGTCCAAGAAAAGAGAGGCTGGCCGGCCAACCACGGCCCGCGTGGTTTCCGCCGCGCTCTAATCTTTCCTCCCGCGCAATCGACTTCCAGTAGCCATATGGCATTCAGTGTGCTTAGAAATCATGTAATGAAACCCTCAATTCTTCAAGTGTACAACGTTAGTGTATAAAGTTTAGTGATTATCATGTGTTTAGGTAGTGCCTAGCAACAAATTCTCGTTGTGTGAACATGTGTATATGTAGAATGCGTACATAAAAGGCAGAAAGTCGTATGCGAAAACAAGACGAAAATTTCGAATAAAGTTTCCAAACAGACCTGTGTCTTCTGCCAAAACAATTAGCGACTCACTAAAATATCTAAAGAAACAGGCTCAGTGAATAATTGAAAATCAAGCAGAAAACGTAGTGTTCTTACTCGGAACGATTCTTCCGCCACTGCACATACAAGTGCTGTGTCAATGAGGGAATTGAGGCGTATTTTCGGTACGAGACTAATTAGTAATAATTTGAGGCCTCCACGAAGCCCAGATATAATACCCTGTGACTTTTATTTATGGGGAACAACAAAAAGTAGGGTGTATAGGAAAAATCCTCATTCTATAGATGAACTAAAAGACTATATACGGGAAGAAATCCAAGTTCTCAATTATGTGGAACTTCAGAGTGTTGTTCATTCGTTTATCAGAAGATGTCAGTTGCGTATGGCGGCAAATGGGGGCCATATGGTATATTGAATAACTGCGTTTTTCCTAAATTCCTTCACTTCAATGTAAAAAAAAAAACAGAATTACGTCACAGGCAACCTTTTGTTATTCCCATTCCTAGAACTGTTTTCTTCAAGAACTCTCCATTGTTTGTTATGTGTAATACAACTCTCTTTCTTTAAACTGTGATTCTCAATTAGATTTCAGTTTAACAGTTGAAAAATTTCATACACTATTAAAAAGAATTGTACTTCCTTAGATATTTAAATTATAAAGAAGTGTAGTATTATAATGTTTTACTCTAGTTTTTAAAATAATTTTGCATCATTATATTGACATTTGGCACTATATTCACTGCAATATTATATTCTAGCATCTATTACCGTTATGTATTTTCTTTCTTTCGTTTATGTTGTTTGTTTTGTTTTTTTTTTTCTTATTACGTATTTTGTGTATGTATCTGTGTAAGCCGCCTGTAATTGGAAGCCTGCTTCTGTTGGTGGTGGATTTAAATAAATAAATAAATTTTCAGCAACGACTATGAGCATGGTAAGTCCAAATTATTGAACATTTATTGTTAATACTCTTATACATTGGAGAAGAGCCGGGGAAATGGTTATGCGCTCGGCGAAAACCACGCAGGGCCCGGTCGGCCGCTCTTTTCTGGGACCTATGACAATAATAGCTCTGTACTAAAGCCTTTGAATGGTCCAGCCTTTGGTCTTTTTTTTATCACTAGAGGAATTTCTATCTCTGTTGTAGAGATATTTCCAGCGCCAAGTGAGACTTCCACAGAGACATCTATCGGGAAAGTAGCGAACTTGATAGGTATAAAAAAGAATTTTCATTAATTTTACCTTTACCACAATTTGATATGCCATAAAAGTATAATAGGTAACTTTCGAATTTATTTCCGTGCCGAAATGAGTCACAGTAAGTTATTTTGTGCGAGATCGTGCATATTTGCTTGGTTTCCACACAAAACCAATCCGCGGTAAGTCTAAAATTCCACATTCAGTATTCCCAACCTAACACACATAACAAATTCCCTCTTCTTACCGCTTAAGTGACATATTGATTTTACTGCTTTAGGCTTTTAACATATTATTTTTAGAGACGTTCAATATAGTAATAATTATAAATTGGAAACTTACCACTGCAATTTCACCTATATTGCACTGTTAATTATTGTTTTTAAATATTTGCAAAAATTAAGTAAACTTTACAACTCCAATAAAGTTGCTGCATTCGTGATGCATGTAACATTAAGGAAGCCGTTTGTTTTAAGTTCGCATTTATAGACTGGGGGGGGGGGGAGAAGACAGACGTATATCACGGCCTGCTGGAGTACAGTGAACACAGAAAACATTTTAAAGCAACGATGTTGAAGGTAGATATTTTTGTTTTGCAAATTTGCCGTCATTGAACAAAAACCAAGATGGAGATATCATTGCAACTAATTAGAAATTCCTCTTTCAGGTATGTAATAAACGATCTTCGCACAAAATAATGTACGATACACGAGCGGTGTGTTTTCTTTCAATTCTCGGAAATTAAAAAAGCTCAACTACGTTTCGCTTTTTCAAACTTTTCCTCGAACATGAAACTTCAACATACTGCTCTTGTAACGCATATTACTATTAAGGTTGATATTAATCTACTCTCTTGGCAGTGTTGTAATGTTATGCGACATTGTACATTTAATGGAAACCTACTATAACAGCTACATGACTATCTAGAGTTAACAGTTCTGATCTTATGAAAATAAGTACCTGTATGTTTATATGATTGTTTACATTGTATTACGCCATTGAGACTAGACCAGTAAATAATTTCTTACCACTTTACAAAGTTAATTGCTTGGTTATTTTTGTTCCATCCAACAGTGCTTACGGACGCGTATAATTAGCAATTATATTGTACATAATCTTTGTCACAATTAATTTTACTGGTAATGAATTACTAAACTGCATAATGAGAAATTATTATTGCACTCATTTTGTTGTTCAAATTTTCATTTTTAATCAAAGTTCTAATTAGCTTTCGTTTAGTAGAAAGTACATTTTTGCTTTATATTTAATTGTATTATAGAATAAAAAATACTTCTAGTGTATCGTACATCTAGTAGTTTCTAATTCTATATATATTATTGAGCGATTATAGGACTATAGCCACAATATAACTTCGTGTTAATATATAGGTATAGAACAAAATTTTAGTCCTTTATAGGACAACAAATATAGTGAATCATATTAAAAAAAATTAGGATCTCTAACACAAATTATCAAGCTAATATGTTTTCAGAAATTCCTTTAATTTATATATTGTATGGTTATTTATTAATAATTAGGAACATTCAATCCAGACGTTTGAGATGGGCATGTACCACGTATGGGCGAATGCAGAAATGCATATAGAGTGTTAGTTGGGATGCCAGAGGAAATAAGATCTTTGGGAAGGCCGAGACGTAAATGAGAGGATAATATTAAAAATGGATTTGAGGGAGGTGGGATATAATAGTAGAGACTGGATTAATCTTGCACAGGATAGGGACCGATGGCGAGCTTATGTGAGGGCGGCAGTGAAATTCTGTTTTCCTTAAAAGCCGTAAGTAAGTAATACTTATTTATTTGCTTCATTCTGATGTAGTTAAGACCAGCAGTCCTTCTCTTCCATATCACCAGAAATAATATACAGCAATAGAAAAGGTCAACCTACAAACATAAAGTAAATCCACGCGGAAATATATAATGACACAACCTACTGTATAGTAAGTAGGTATATTAAGTGAAGGAAGGTCCCTTCCTGTTGCAAGTTTCCCCTTTATTGCGATCAATTTACTGTGTGGATATTCGGCTTTCTATTATTTCTTTCCCCATCATGGATCTCGTGAAGAGGTAGTTGGCTGTATTTCCAGTCCCCAAATCTGGAGGACCAGGAATGCCAGGGGAGATATTTGTTTTCCACCCTACGTCCCAAATTTGAAGGACATTCCCTTATCTCTCACACAAGGATTAAAAGCTATATCGATTTTTTAATTTTATTATGAACAAGACGAAGAAGGAGCGACCCTGAAACAGAAAAATAAATTAGACGTTATGCAAGAAAGGTACCTGATCACAAAAATAACAGTTGAGAGATCGGAAAAAAGACTTTTAGCAGTCCGAGAAAAGCATATTTGACTTTTTGTATTTATTTGTATTTGCGTTTGACTGTCAGAATATGTTCTAAACATCGTTAAACTACCTTGTTAATGAAAATGTTATGGAAGATAACATTTTTTTCCTCAATTGTAAATGATATTTCTAATTTAAAATACAATAAACCTGTTTTTGAATTTCAGGTGAGGAACTGAAGATCTACTTATTTCCTACAGTGACTGTGTTATGTCTTAGTTTGTATTTATCATAATAAAATTCAAGTAACAGCCTTGGCGCCATTCTGACCACTTCTTGAGAGTTACAGTCCTTAGGATTGATGTTGGTTTATAATGGTCTTGGTTGGTAGTAAAGATGGAAGGAGCATGAGGACCTATCCACTGGATGACGATGACAATGGTGTTATGGAAAATTATAAGTACCGTAAAATGGGGTAACTTCGCATCTGCAGGGTAATTTTGCACCATCTATGAAAAAATTTTATACAAGTCTAGGGGTGTTTATGTGAAGCAGATTTATCTGTTCATCACTTCCAAGAATATATGGTATATGAGTACAGTATTTTTCCACTGTTTGTGGTCACAGAATTTGTTTATGGTATTTCTATACGTTAACAACAGAACGTATGCATAATTTGTTAGAAATATAGGTCAAATTAATTATCTTTCATCACAGATGGTGTGCACAACCTCAAGATAAGTTATGCGTGTATCTATTCCTTATTCATCCAATTTAGACTTTCTAGTTTCGTTTGTGCAGCTGTTTTGTCGACAAATGGTGTTACAGAATATTTTCTAATCGAGGTGAATTTGAGTTTAAATTCGGGTCACTTTGCGCACTAACACAAACGAAGATTTTTTAAAATTGTAATTGTATTATTTTGATTTGAGGATCTTCCATGAAGTTTAAAAATGCTTACTATAATTCACACTTTGTATTACAGCTAAATTAGTTGAATTTGTTTTTCTTTTTTATTACATATTAAAGTCATACATGGTCTCACACTGCTAAACTTGGTAACAATATCCAAATATGTCAAAGGAAAATGCTGAGAAGGATACTAGGCTTATCACTGAGGGACAGAGATTCAAACGAAGTGCTCCAAAGGATGTCAGCAATTGAAGATCCAGCACTGCATATCACTAACACTAATTGAAAGTGGGGGAGGCCATGTTGTAAGACTTAGAGACGGAAATCCTGCAAGTGACCTGAAAGGGACGATATTATGGAATATGAATGGCAGGATGTAATTGGGAGACTAAATCCACGCAAGAAAAAGTAGGCATATCAAGAAAGGGCTTGCTTATATTCCATTCTAATACTTGACACAAAATAATACGTATAATTTTTTTAAGTTATTCACGTACTGTTCCCCCGACTTGTCATTCGAAAGAACTGAAAATATTTTTGAAACAACATTTTAGAAGAATGTGGCCAATTATATTGAAATTTTGTGTAGTTTTTTTTTTTTCAAAAAAAGTTTTGTCCGTGTTACTATTTATAGCAGTTTTTGAATATATGTTTCAATTTTTTCTGTTCCTGATGCGGTATATTTTAATTGTTTAACACGTGTATGGTGCAATGTAACACCAGCAATGGCAAGCTTTGCACCACCCCTCTTAAAACTCTGGCGGTGCATAGTAACCCCCCAACTATGGGTAATTTTGCACCAAAATTTTGGCTGATTATAAATTTCAAAAGACATTTATTTTCGAAGATATGACTGGCTAAATAAATTTCCGCATACGCCTAGAACGTATGAAATAAATGCCCATCTCAAAATTAGACATTTAAAGATTTAAAACAGACTGAAAACAAATTTTTGACTAGAAAATGGTGCAAAGTTGCCCCATATTACGCTAATGGATTTATGAAAGAAGTTATGATATTGAATAATGTGAGCTAATACGCGTTAAAAGTTGTACTTGGTTTTGGTTTGAACTTTATTTTGTGAAGTGAGTGTTTAGTTCATGGTATTGTCTGATTGTCTTTGTAAAGTTTTATTTCTCACACACTGCTCAGTTGACTCTCGAGATGTTTCCTTTCACTTCTTCCTCTTGCTACACGGAACCAATGTTGACTTTCTCGCTCCTTGAAGATGTCCGCCCATCTGCACATAGGTCTACTCTGAAGCCTTTGTCCTGCACGGAGATCCCATATGTTAGTCTTGTAAGTCCATCTGTGCGACTTGGCTTCCCCATTTCCATTTTTTCTGATGGCCAGCTGTGTGATGCCCGTTGTTGATGACAATTGGTGCAGCGTCACATTTGATATTCTATCTCTCAGAGATATACCTAGCGTGCTGCGTTGCATTTTTCTTTGGCATAATATTTGGAATGAGTTCTTTTGTTTTTCCGTTAGTGACCATGTTTGAACCCATAGAGTAACTCGGAGAATGCACAAGACTCCAGTGCCTCAAATTTTATTCTCCTGCTTAGTGCTTGGCTAGTAGTATAAATTGAAAGGCCCAGAGTGCTTTCCTAGATAGAGAGATTCTTCCTTTTATTTCCTTCTCCATTCTGTCCTTGAAGGAAATTTGTTGCCCTAAGTAGGCCTATGAATACTCCTTTACCTCTTTAGGCCTGATGTACATTATACATAGTTTACATTGTTTTTTTTTTTTTTTTTTGGAACGTGTTAGATACTTTTAAATATTTTGAAAAATGCAATGTGATAGAAATGGAGAATATGATTTTTCAAACATTTCTGTACCTGAATTAAAAATAAAATTAAAAAATTTGGAGCCCCAGGAATCAAAATGTTCCCCAAATTTTTATATTCTGTGAAGACTTGACTCGGGAATTTTGGATCCCCAGAATGATTATATGACCATTTTTTTTCAATTGTTTTTAATATAAATTCAGGTTTGAAGGGGTTAAAAGAGATTATATTACTCGACCAAGTCCAGTGGATCCTGCAGCCCGCAGCCATGGCGCTACTGCTCCTGCGTTCGTAGTACCGCATCGCGATATTTCACATTATGCCCGCGGCTCCACTCGCCTTGGTCGAGTAATACCTTATTCATGTTATGTTGTACCTTATTACATCCATTTTAAGGTGTTGTTTCTTGGTTTTGGTAGATATTTATCTCTTAACCTGCAAGCTGCACTATGGCCGTAGGTTTTGCCGTAACATAGGCTCCATCACTACACAGCCCTGTCGAGCTTCTGGTATTTACCACGCTACCTGCGCGCGGTCAACAAATCAAACTCGGGTATCATATGGCTATGACGTGTTTTATCACTGCAGGTATATTAGCGTTCAAAGATATCTGACCTACGATTTTATGATCGTGTAAACGAACTTTCCAACCACGGGATAAGTGAAAACCAACGATATAAAAAAATTAAACAGTTCTGCTAGTTCTCAACAGATGGCACCATTATTGAGGCTGTTAAAAAGTGTTAGGCAAAATGATTATGTAGTTCAAGCATAAATTATTCTCATAATTGACAATATCAGTGGTTTCCAACTAAGATCGTTGTTGTTTTACAATCAGTAAAGTGGTATGAAAAATTGAATTCTATAATGCGGATATATAACTGACTGTTACCTTCGCCATCTATTCACAGAAGTAATGACTAAAGAAGCCACACTTACACAAACAAATTATCGATTACTATCGATTACTAGGGTCAGATATCTTTGAACGTCAGTGTACATACTGCAGTGGCGGTTGATAAATGTACATATGAACCTGGGACTTTATGGTCATTTGTAATAAACATTTATCGAAATGTGTAATGTGTTGTGTTGTTGTTTGTTGTTGTAGGTAATGATGGTGGTGATGATCACGAAATGAGAGTTAATTGTTATTATAAACATGATAATTATATTATAAATGACGACGATAATGGCATTAATACCGTAACAATAAACAGAGAAAGTAGTATTTTAGCATAAATTAATCAAATAATGAGCATGGATATGAAGTATCAGATAATTTCAATATATTTCTGAAAATAAAATAACAATATTGACACATAATATAACAGTAATTGAAATCCAAAATGTGACAAAGTTTCTGCAGTTGTCCGAAACAAACTGCTACTAGATACATATAATTTTTTTAATGAAAACTTTTTAACATTGTTATTATATTATTGAAACTGATGTTAATGACTTGCGCTTGTATGTCCTGCTCTCATTTCATTCATAGTTGTGATATTAACTACAATTAAAGCTATCATAGTTACAGTGTCAGTGAAGTCTATTGTGTAAGTGAAGTGTGTTGGTGTCGGTGAGTGGCTGTGCAAAGTATTTGAACAGTGAAATGGTTAGAAGTGTTAGTGAAATCAGGTAGAATCAGTGCAGTGAGTGAGTTGACAGCGAAATAAGTGTAGTGCCGAAATGTACTTGTGCAGATATGAATCTGTCAGACTCGTGGGTCTTAGTTCGAGCTTAGGGTTAAGATACAAATTAGATTTACTTTAAATGTTATTTTAAGTGACCATGCTTCATTTTAATTTAGGATGCTCCTTGTTATTATTTTATTATTATTATTATTATTATTATTATTATTATTATTATTATTATTATTATTAATTATTGTTTTTATTAGTTGGGTTTATTATTAATTGTCATTATTGACTGTAATTAGTTACCACTGCCACCGGGTACATACCCATTTGCAGTGTGAATACATACATACATACATACATACATAAATACATAAATACAATTAAATAATATTTATTAGATACTGATGAAAAGTCTTCGCATGTTTGTCACAAGAGCTATTTTAATGAAATAGTTTCTCTTGATACATTAATGACGTCAGTCAAAGGTACGAGCAGGTTACAAGACCTCGATGAGTTCTGACTTGTGTTATGTAGAAGCGCACGTTATTACGTATATTTGTATGTCGATAAGTTGATTGTGATCCCCTTCAGTCATTGAGAAGGTGCACCGGAGACAAATGCCGCCATCAATATCTACACTGCAGTTATTTATTTCAGAATTTGGGAATGATTATTTTTATTTAAGGAATGGTAACATATTTTTAGAATATATATTTTTTGTTATTCTAATAGTAGTTGTTTCAATAAATAAGTGTAAATTATTGTATGTATATATGTATAAAACTTCTGTTGTATATTTATTATCTCATACTAATTTTGAAATTAAATTGTAATCAATGGCGTGGTAGACATATTTGTTCAAAACGTTTCGATTGTGCAAACCATTAAAATTAGGATGCAGTGTTGTCATGATATGCTACATTATATTTTATATTCACCGTAGGCCTACTCTACTGCCCTTATGCAGTGAGCGCCAGACATTTGAACTTAGCGATCACCAGGCAGCTCATTTTCGTTCCCAAACAAGTTTGGAAAGTTATCAATTAGTATATCCTGGAGCTTTAGGATTCAAACTCTGACCCTAAATGCTTACGTCAGGAAGCTACGAAACGTATAACCTAATTCGACAGTTAATAATAAATAATAATAATAATAATAATAATAATAATAATAATGGCAATAATAATAATAATAATAATAATAATAATAATAATAATAATAATAATAATAATAATAATTGGAGCATGACAACTGTAAGTGGGATTGCTACTAAATTGAAATGGTCTGTTCAGCTACTTTTTAACCATATAAACGCACTAACACTGCGAAACTAGCTCTGTACAAAATATTAGTGCTACATATGATAGGAAATATGATTAGATCAATAATAATACTTAACTGGTATATATATATATATATATATATATATATATATATATATATAATAGAACATAACAATAAACATGATACACATTAACTGTAAATACTCTATATAGGCCTATTATATATATATATATATATATAATTCATTCATTTAACAAAATCAACTCCATTACGGTGAACAAAAACATATATTCTGAAATTATTGAATTCGTATCTTTTACTATAACTGCCAGTAAAAAATTAACCTAAGAAAATGTTTTTCCTACGTTACATAACGTTACAGGGACAAAATAATAATAACAAAAATAATATACAAGTTATCAATATTTACATTTTACACAATATATACAAGCAATTCATTTATCAAAACCTATCCCCTTGCAGTGAACGAAAACATATATTCTGAGGTTATGAAATCCAAATCTTTTACGAACATCACATAAAATTTGTTTAAACTAAAAGAATGTTCTTTCTATGTCATATGATGTTACAGGGGCATATTTGTAATACATTACATCATTGTTATTTAATGAACGCATGCGTACCTGCTTGCAATTCTACCCTGCTTATGCATCCACGTGACGTAATATTGCAGATATACCAGAAGAAACGACTTGATCCACTGTACGTTTGGGAACAGAAATGCGCTGCCTGCTGATCACACAATGCTCCTAGACCAGCCAATATTATACTTCCAGTCGTGTCTACTATTTCTCCATCACATATCTCCCCTACTTTGCCCTCTTACTGCTGCTCGCGAAGGGAAAGCAAAGCCAGCGCTCGGAGTCATCTTGTGTGACGGTGACTGTGTAGCATAAATGGGTGTGAAGGGTATTTTCTTTGCAGTAAAGGCTAGAAGCTGACATTCGTACTGCTACTAATGCGGATTGTCTGGAAAAAGTAGGATTTAAATTGAAATTGAACGTACGAGTGAGCATTATTGATGTCACTTATGAGGTTGCAACCTGTCTTCGGACAGTTGACTAAAAAGCAAATAAATATGTAATGAGAAAGTGACTATTGGTTTCTTTTCTTTGAATGTTTAATCTTTTTTGGCGTTTTCAATAAATCTAATTCTGTGTCACTTCATTTCTATGCTTCTGTATTTAAACAAAGAAATACTACTGTTCTCCAACCAGGAGATTAACCGTGAAAGGAATGTGCTTACTATTGCGTCATCTATTGGAGCGAAGTAGGTAGATAAAATTATCGTTATAACGTCAGTTTAAAATCCATGCGCTCTCCTGCATTTGTTATTTCTTGTATGGAGAGATTGAAAGACCAGGAGATTAACAGTGATCTAATTTTGTAACTAGGGTAGTATAAACATGTGTGTATCAATGTTATTGTTTGTGCTGTGAAAGCGAGCCAATAGATGTACGAGTATCCACGTGTGTGATCTTATGACATCTTATGACATCAACATTCATTCACAGCATTTCCCCGCTGCCTTTCATCCCGCAGAGACTTTATCGTGGTTGGAGCACAGTAAGCAAACGAATTATACTTTCTCTTTATTGTATTCTTTAGTAATTGAATATTTCCTTTAACCATTACGCAATGAGGGCCACCGGCATGACGTAGTTTGGTAAGTCGCTTGCCTGCCGGTCTGAAGTTGCGCTCGGGAGCGGGTTCGATCCCCGCTTGGGCTGATTACTTGTTTGGGTTTTCCCGAGGTTTTTCCCAACCGTAAGATGAATGCCAGGTAATCTATGGCGAATCTTTGGCCTCATCTCGTCAAATACCATTTCGCTATCACCAATCTCATCGACGCTAAATGACCTCGTAGTTGATACAGCGTCGTTAAATAACCAACTAAAATACTCAATGAAGTTCTATTTTTGCGTTACTGAACATCATTCGAGTCAATAATGATTCATATTTAATTTCCTTAACGAATATCGTTTTCACTAATAGGTACACTATTAATATTGGTATGTTTTATTTTAGTACAGACATTTTAAGGTGATGTTTCTTGCTTTTGGAACATATTTACCACTTAAAGTTCCTGGAGTTCCTGAACTTGCAGTTTAGTTCAAATACTTATGTAAAGTAAAGTCATTCCCATCAAAGGCCATGGAGGCCCACAAGATAGCGGAAGTTAAGTGATCCCACGTGGATAGACAATCAACACTAATGACAATAAGGATGTCAGTCCCTTCTTCCCGCAGCCTTTACCCCAAGGAAATACCCTTGGTATAGGGCAGTAGTGTTAGAGATGTAAGCTCCAATACCGGTTGTGGAGCTAGATCGGAGCTTGAACTTGCTTATGTCTGTGGAAACACCGGAGCACGCAACCAGTCTAGTGCAGCGCTGGTATAGGGTCTCGCAAGCACGGAATACCGACGGAGGGAATGCGAATCAAACATTGCAATAAGGAAGAGCGGGCGACAGGAAAGGTCACGAGATAACTTGAATGATATTCATGAGTACAGTCGGGAGAGAAATGACATCTTGCGTTGTGATAGTTACATTACGATTTTAGTTTGTTCCATTGAATGTGAATACGTGTCTTGTATCGCACGGTATTATTACTTGATTCGTAATCATATTATGTTGCGCGTTTAATTAGCTTCGAATTTTTCTCTTGTTACGCTCTTTATTTCCACAGCGATGTCCTCATTTGTTCATCTTCTTGGAAGAGACAGTACTTCCTTCGGTTCGCACCTCTCCCCCTCGGCTTGCCTACATACACACGTCAAAACAGACAGCAACGCCACCATTGGTTTTCGGTAATCGTTTCTTGCGCGATCTATACACATTGTTAGAAGTTTAATAAATTCAGGAAAGTAGTGCAAACAGAAGAATTAGATCTAAATCAGTGGAGAAATTCTATGAATCCATCGAAAATAGAACCCGCGACCTTGTGACTTGCAGCGTTACGTCTTAACCGCGACGCTACTTTATCCTGTACAATGACATACTCATGTATAATACTACACAAATACTTACTTACAAATGGCTTTTAAGAAACCTGGAGGTTCATTGCCGTCCTCACATAAGCCGCCATCGATCCCTATCCTTTGCAATATTAATCCAGTCTCTGTCATCATATCCCATCTCCCTCAAATCCATTTTAATGTTATCCTCCCATCTGCGTCTCGGCCTCCCCAAAGGTCGTTTTCCCTCTGGCCTCCCAACTAGCACTCTATATGCATTTCTGTATTCGCCCATACGTGCTACATGCCCTGCCCATCTCAGACGTTTGGATTGAATGTTCCTAATAATATCAGGTGAAGAATACAATGCGTGCAGTTCTGCGTTGGATCAATATGCAGTTTCCTATGGCCACTTCCAACGGATTCATAACGAATATTCACACTTTATCGCTGGGATTGTGACGCTTGAAATAAACTTAGAACACTTTTTATCTCAGCCGCGGCGCATTTCAATTTTTATTCTACTGTACAATATAAATCCAATAATTCTTGCAGGTAACACAGAATCAACTTAGGAAACGTAATTAACAGAGTCCTAGTTTCACTTCACTTCCACTAGATGACTCTGACTTCCAGCAGACGATATGCTATAGGTGTAGCAGGAATGCCAATATGAAACGAAACGAAATGAAACTGTGAGGAATGATACAACAGGTGTGCTAAACGGGAGGAATGTTACAATAGATGTTTAGTACGTTAGGTTAGGTTAGGTTTGCTTAGGTGTGTAAGATTATATGAATGGTTACAACAGTTGGCGACACTGCAATAATTTTCCCACTCCAACTCAGATTACGTCACAACGACGAAATATGGTTGCCTTCTTCATTCAAGTACGACGATTTTCCTATATAAGTAAGGAACCTAGTTAGGGCGGGTTGGGTGGTACCACAGATCTCCCAGCGATCACATCGAGTTTCTACTACTCCACACTACAAAACTAAGGTATTTTCAGTGTTTGTTTTTAATTCCCTATACTGGCAATACCAAATTAAAGATTCACCCTGCGTTGTGTAACTTTCTCCATTATCCTGTAACTTCATCCCTCTTAGCCCCAAATATTTTCCTAAGAATCTTATTATCAAACACCCTTAATCTCCGTTCCTCTCTAGAAGTGAGAGTCCAAGTTTCACAACCCTACAGAACATCCGGTAATATAACTGTTTTATAAATTCTAACTTTCAGATTTTTTGACAAAAAACTAGATGACAAAAGCTTCTTATCCGAATAATAACAGGCATTTCCCATATTGATTCTGCGTTTAATTTCCTCTCGAGTGTCATTTATATTTTTTGTTACTGTTGCTCCAAGATATTTGAATTTTTCCACCTCTTCGAAGGCTAAATCGAATACTACACAAATAAGAGAAACTATACTTTCAACTTGATTTTTAATAATATGTTCGTATTTTCCGAGGAGACTGTTGTGCGTTTCACCGAACCTATCCTCGCTATGACATCTTTAAGATCATTTTTATTTATTATGTTATTTTACTTTCTGACTCAATATTTCAATATCTTCTCAACATTTTCTCGTACAGTGTTTAAATTTTAATAGAAATTTTAACATTTATTATTGTGCAGCATGCTTTTATTCGTTGGTACTAGCTATAACAGGTTTGTTGGAAGACAGAGTTATAACTATATATGAGTTCTTTGATTCCAATAAAGTCTTTTCTCATATTCGCCTTTTATATAGAGCTTGTCTTTCTCAATACACCAGTTGCCTTGCAACAGTTTTATTTGTTAGATCTATTCATCTTCTACAACAACCTCTCGTCTTGAATGCATACAAATCAGTATGGGAGAGTTCTTCGATTTTATGCTTTAAAACACGGAAACAGACACAAAATAGTAGCAACAAAGGAAGGAAATTCCAGGAAAAGGGAAAGAAGAAAGAACGGTTGAACAGAAATAACTTAATGTATAGCCGGTATAAGTATGAAAGATTTACGTTCCAAAATGAGAGAGTGAATCCGGCTGGAGTAACATGAGAAACGGGAATTGATTACTTTTCGAAAACTGTTTCCAGAAATAGTACACCTACGAGAAGAGAATCGAGATAGTGTGAAGATATCTTCAGCGCTGAAATATTTAAAACTTAACGTCAAGCTCGCTGAGATATATGGTTGTATAAATTTGTGTGTTTGCGTAGAGATTGTTAGAATCTTAAATCGACGAAATGCTTAAAGACATGGACTTTTGGTAATACTATAAACCTTATCTTATTTTAGAAAATGTGAAAATGTGAAGAATGAAATTGCATCCTCTGTTTTGTAACAAAGTCTTTTCTTTTTTTTAAGATGGAACACATGTCTTGCGTCTTCGAGCTCAGTTCAGTTCTAAATTTCTAACTCGTGTCTTTCTCCCAGCCATTCACTATGGGCCGTATTCATAGACATTTTTAGCGCGAGTTTCCGGTGGATGATCAGCGTTTTTCGTATTCATAAACCAGTGTTAGCGATAGGATATGATTTGAATTCTGTACAAGTAACCAGTCGATAGCCGAGGCTAGCTTAGTACGCTCGTAGGGAGTGCTGCGAAATGTCTGTGAATAGCACCCTATAAAATTATGATTTAACTCGTTAGTTTAAGTAATCAACTCCTTTCACTTCTAAATTAACTTATTCGTTCGGCCTCAAACTTGGCTAATTTAATGCTTCACTTCTAAAACCACTGTTTACTCATTAATTTTGATAATCAATTCCGTCTTCATTTAATATATTACTCACCTTAATATAGTGCATACATTTTATTTTCCCCGCTCGCGGATGTAGAGCGGACACGGCAGTGCACAGGACAACTGCACATATGCGGACTGGGGAAGAAAAAATCTGTACACTGTAATAATTTACATTTGGTATAATTGTTTTATTAATGTATTTGTCTATTCACTAATGTTTATTAAAGTTATTTTCAAATACTCATTTAATGTCTAATTCTAGAGTCATGTTCCGCTTACCAAGAAGTAACTCCTATCTGGAATAATTTATTTGCTCTTTTTTTTTGTCAATAACTTTCTTCTTCTTCCTTTCAATCAATCACTCACTCGCTCACTATATTCAGTAATTCGATTCAGAAATCATGCAAAGCTCACTGATTCGAATAATATACCTTCCTTAATGTTAATGAATTACCCACTCATTAAGTAACGCGATTCTGGAATCATTCAGTAACTCGATTTTATCAAATAATGTACTGTATTACCAATTGATTTTGACAACTATTCTTCCCTAATGTTTATAAATGTCTCATTCATTAACTAAATCACTTTGAAATCAATCAGTAATTCTGGAGTCCTGTTTCACTTACCCACTTATCTTTCATTTTGCAGTTCACTCATTCATGAAGTAACTACCTTATGGAATCAATGATTTGCACTTCCATTTTGTTAAGATATTTCTTCTTCTGTCATTAAATCACTCACTCTGTCACTATATTTAGTAATTCGATTCTAAAAACAAGTATTGCTCATTGATTTGATAATATATCTTACTCACTCATCAAGTAACTTCAGAAATGATTCAGAAACTCGATATTAAATCATGAATTACTCTTTGATTTTCATTATCAATTCTTCCTCAATAATATTACAATTGTAATATTAATATTACAATTACCAGGTGACACTCCTAATAACATGCTGTATACAAGTACCAAATACAAAGGATTGTCAGTGATGCACGCTACATGGGAAGCCTATCTGCAGCAACTAAACATGAATACCAAGCTAGAAAACCTAGGGGTGCTATGCATAGACATTTCGCTAGTCCGCGCTACGAGCATGCTAAACTAGCCCCGGCTATCGACTGGTTACTTGTACAGGATTCATATCTTATCATATCGCTAACACTGGTTTATGAATACGAGAAACGTTAATTCGCTGATCATCCACCGGAAGCCCGCGCTAAGAATGTCTATGAATACGGCCCTAAATGACCAGCACGTTAATGCTGTACGAGACTACGAAACTATAAGAACCCGTTGGTTGTCGAAATTGCAAGTGAGCATAGATGAGGCTAACGATCCGTCAAACATTATGACAACATCCTCGGCACCGTGAATTTAAAACCTGGTGTGCATACCCCCAGAAAGAAAAATGAGTTGTATTGTTTGAAGAAGTACCTGCAACCAACTCGTGGATCATCAAGCATGAAGCATTATCAAGTTCTGAGTGGAGAGAAATGCTAAAAATGATTGCGATGGTGGCACCAGTACGTTCTCTTCCTGGTCTCTCTACAGGCACAACCCATTGTAGACACTGCAGTGAGTATGAAACTTTACCACATGTGCTTGGGAATTGCCCACAGGGAGGAGTACTCAGAATAAAACGTCACAACATCATACGCTCTATGATCGCAGATGCACATCGATCCAAAAACCTAGGAGTTCACGAGGAAGTTCATTGTATTGCTTATGGTGGTAGCAATCGTAGGATCGATAACATAGCTATAAATAGGAATAAACAGACACCCGAAATAATTGATCCTACGATCAGATTTGAAATCTCAGCCACTCAACCATCTGAAGTGAACGAAGAAAAAAAATAAAATCTACGAGCCTACCTATCAGCGAAATACAACATTGAAGAAATTACAATTACCTGTCTCTTTTTCGGAGCGAGAGGCACCATTCCGAAAACCTTTGTAAAGTGGAGGAAAAATACAAGCTGACGAGAGATCTTCAAGATGCCATCGTACCATAATAAAATGTTCTTGAGCGATATTTCGTCAGCAGCTTTATGGGTGCACTCAGTTTAAATTGTACTAGGTTCTATTTTTTTCTTATGTCTTAATCTCTTTAAGTGAACATAGGTTAAATGGGTCAGTCTTCTTGCTTATCAAGTAATCTCTTTTGTTTGAAACCTGTTTATAAAATTTTTCACTTCAAATTTTATTGTGAGCTATTCTGTGTAGCAAGGCAAACCCAAAATATTTGATCAGACTATTATATTAAAATACTAATGAGTTTCTGCATTCATCCAGTAACTGATTCTGAAATCATCTAGTCTACTCTATTACTCATTGATTTTGAGAATTCATTTTTCCTAATGTTTACAAATTACTCACTCATTAAGTAACTAACTCACTTGTGAAATCATTCAGGAACTCGATTCTCAAATCATAATATATATTACTCATTGAATTTCATGTTCTATTCTTTGTTATTTTTTTTAATTACTCAACCATGAAGCGACTTTCTTTTTTAATTGTCCCTTTTTTCATTGGTTCGGTTAATAAATTTCATTTTCCACTCGTAAATTGCTTGGTCGCTAACTCGAGTATTTAACAACTTCTGAAATTGTTGTACTTACGAATTTTTAATAATTCCCATCTTCAGTATGTAAATAACTCAGTCACTCATTGATATTTGTATCTGGTGATTGTTTTACACGATTTTATCGTTAATTGTTTCTACCGTTGCAGTGACAATTTGTACTCGTTCAGTAATTCATTTCTGAAGCCATGATTTACTTGTTGATTCAAGTGGTCAATTCCTTCTTAAACTTTTTAATTTACTCACTCATTAAGTGATTCAGTTCTTAATTTATTGTTTCGCTTTGTGGTCCAGCATGTAAGTTATTTCATTTCTTACATTTTGTTCAATAGTTTAGTAAATAACTCCGGGAATTATAATTTTACTCGTTTTTTTATTACCATTTTCACCATGCAAGCAACAGTCACTGAAGACTGCTGACAATAGCGGAAGGGATAAGATGACGAATCAGCTGACAGCGGGAAGAGTAGGTCATAGAAAACAGGTCAAGAAGGTGGTTAAGAAGAAACTAGCAAGACGTCCGGAGCCGACAAAGAGGGGAAGTAAAAAAGATTTGGGTAGTCCATCTACTTGTGAGGGAAAGGAAGGAAATAAGGAACCGCAGAACTACAGTCTACGAAGTTGGTGCTTAAGGGGGATGGAGTGATGAAAGTGTGGCAAAAGACATAGAAACAATAAAGTGAGTGTTCAAGGAGTAAGAGTAAGTAGCAAAACAATAGGTGAGAGAATGTATAAGCGAATAAGTGAATTAGTGTCCAGAGAAACAAGAGTTGATAATGGAAGTGACTAGAGAAAATTAGAAGTGTTTGTTAATAGTGATTCGTAGTGAAATGTTACTAATATTGGAGTGTCGACTAAGTTAGTGTACAATCAGAGAAATTGAAATGATAGGAAGACAGCAAGTATTTTAAGTTTACAAATGAATGTTGAGTTGACTTACAAAAATAGTGGCAAACGGAAAATTTATCGGGGTGAAAGGGAACAGTTTAACAAAATAAACATGTGATTCGGTGTTTAATGGAGAAATAGAGGATAAGAGTGATGACAGAAATGAGGAGAGGTAGAACTGATTGTAAATTAGTGATGAAAGTGAATGAGTAGGATTAAATAGTGTTAGTAAAAGTTAGTTCAAAATTAGGGAAATTTTAGACGATAGGAAGTACTTCAAATATACAGTAAGTAAACAATAAAAGTGGTGAGGTGTTCATTAGAAAGAAGGGAAAATTTTAAGGGGAGAGGTTAGGAAGCAAATTGAGAGTATGTATTATAGTAATAGAGGTAACAAAGGTAAAAGAAGATGACTGCACACGTCAATGAAAGTTTATTGTAATTAGAAGGTAATGGGAAGCACGAATACAGAGATGTGGTGGCGACCCATTACCGAATAAGAGTTGTAGAAATAAATATATCAATATCAATAATAACCATTTGCTTCTATCTTTCGCTCACTCACTCACTCACTCACTCACTCACTCACTCACTCACTCACTCACTCACTCACTCACTCACTCACTCACTCACTCACTCACTCACTCACTCACTCACTCACTCACTCACTCAAGAAATTTTTTCTGTGATCTCTAAGTTAATCATTTTCAAAATTTAGCATATATAGTTCATACAGAAAATCCAAGAAAGAGATTCAGTCCGCGGAAAAGGTTCTTGAGTCATCTTCAAGATTACATGTACACCATTTCTCACATTCATTATTTTATATCACTGTGCACTTTTCACTGTTCAATGTGTCATTTCCTTCTATGATATGTATGAAGCTGATTCCAGGTTGTGTGTTCCTTGTCATCTCCCTCTGCCTTTGACTGAACCTATTCGTGTCGCATGTTTCGACCATTCGTCTAAAATATTAATTCTGTCTTTGTTTAGATTCAGCGTCTACTTCCTTTAAGCATACATAATGTATTATGTACTATACACTATTTTCAAACCGTGTTTCTTAATTTAAAATTCAAATTGGAACTAATATGTTTACAATTCGGTTAACTGTTACCGTTTTTGTCATATTTTTTCAATTTACTTTTAAAATGTATTCAGTTTGAAGAGCCTTCTTAAATTTTATATTCTATTACTCATACATTACTATTACGTGTTTAATATGTTATTAACGTATTATAAACAGGCTCTATAGTAATGTCATTACTCGTGAGTAATGTCATTAATGTAGGAGGGTTATTGTTTGAGCTATTTCAAAGAAAAACGTTTAACATAATTTTGCTCGTTTTAGCTTCATTTTCGAGATAAAAATGGTTTTGTATGAAAAATTTCTTAATGTGTTTTGGGAAAGCCATTGATTTAATTTCTAGCATGCTCAGTCAATTTACGAGAGCACTGTACTATGATAATAAATGATTGAAAGAATTTCAATTCTTTTCTTTAAATGTGCAAAAGTTTGATTCGAACAAATGTAACTTTTCGTTCTGCAAAGGTATTTTACAATGTAACATTATTTTGTTCGGATAAAATTTCAGCACATTCAAAGGATGAAACTAAAATTTGTTAAATCATTTATTAATACACTGCTCACTTAAACTCATTGTACGTGTTAGGAATTATTCAATCAATGGCTTTCTCAAAACATGTTATTTTCATATACGAGTACAACAATTTTTATCTCGAAAAGGGAGCAAAAACGAGCAAAATTGTATTAAACTTATTTGTTTGAAATATCTCAAAGAATGAACCCCGAAATTGGCATTACTTACGATTCATTCTGTATATAAATGTGCTAACCAAAACTAGTAGTCATTAATATATCTACTCACGAAGGATTGTTATACTTAAAAGAAGGATAGCATACAGGCTATTTTAAGTAATTTACAAAATAGCCTATGCAAATTCTGAAAGTTATATGATAAAGACATCATAATAATTATTGTTATACAATTTGGCACTTGACATCTGGAAACCGGAGTAAGAAATGTAGAATATATAAGTAAAAGACATTGTGTCTTTTCTTAACTTCCATATGAACACTTGAGCTAATATCGTTTATGAGATGTCCACAGACTATAATATTACCTTTAAGGACTTTGAATAAAAAGAAGGCGTCAAGACCAGAATGGTAAAATTTGAAGATAAGTATAGTTTCCCTCGTAACTATTCTTGAACAGAAATCTATACAATAATAATGATGATGATGATGATGAGGATGATGATGATGATAATAATAATAATAATAATAATAATAATAATAATATTATTATTATTATTATTATTATTATTATTATTATTATTATTATTATATGCATTTGGAATTGTAATATTAATTTCCTTTCTTACGTTTTGAGTTGAGGAATATCTTCCAATTTTTAAATTGCTCATTTTTAATACTAATTTATTTTAGTAATAGCGAGTATGTCTTTCTTCGTTAAATGTGTTGGTAATGGAATATCGACTGTTGTAAACAAATACTCTTAAGATTAGCTTTTATTAATAGAAAACAGTCGTAATCGTAATGTATTGTTCTGTCAATTGTAATGCTTCGGTCCGAACACAAGAGAAGCATGAGAATCATATGTGATTATGATTGTGGGTTTACTGTAGATTTTCATAAGAAACGGTAAATTTTAGCTTACTACTAATAGATATAGAGATTATTGTAAGCATTTATTACGACAAGTTGGTTGGTTTTTTGACGAGGTGAGGCAGGTATTGATCAGTGATGACATTTTTAAATTTAGAACACTGTGTTTAAAATTCAATACTTTTAGTGCTGAAATGTTTCATTTTAAAATTATCCTTGCGTTCAAAATTATTGTAATACTTGTAAATCCTGTTGACCTTTCAATTTTATTGTACCTTTCCACTGAGTTCCATGAACTTTCCTATTTTTTGCAGCTTACGTTGACTGGATATTGTAAATTTAAATACATAGTTAAAAATCAGTTAAAAATATATTTTTTTCTTTTTTCTTTAACACGTAAAAATTTCTGTGTCCTGTATTTAACAATAGTGCCAGTTATGATCTCACGAACCCAATGAATTTTGTTTCGACTTACAATCTGTTTGTAAATAATTTTTTATTATTATTATTATTATTATTATTATTATTATTATTATTATTATAGTACATAACTAAGCTGGAAGAGATAGCGGCGTGTGGGTGGCATGTCTCTGGAAGGCTGCGACGGACAGGCAAGAGTGCCATTCGCTCGGTCAACCCAACAATGGCGGCTGTGACAGGCGGTTGAGTGGTGTGCCTGACAGAATCGCTGCTACTGGCTGCCCTCACAATGACACGGGAGAAGAAAAAGCACGCCTTGGAGACATCGGGAAACGGAGCATTAACAATGGAGAAGGACACTTGAAAACTTTGGAGAAAGAAAAGAAGACAATAAAAGTCTTGCCCAAAATGCCATCTTGAGAGAAAGAAAACATTTAGGTACTACTAAAGCAGAAGAATAGTCGTGATTCCTTCTACCCTCTTTTTTACTTCTGTTCGCTGCCCTTCTAGAGATGAGAAAGACAGATTTTCTATGTGATGTACTATGTGGAATATTTGATAAGAAGCAGATATCGTCATTCTGCACGTGATGTAGTCCAGTTATGTGTTAGACAATGCAGTACCGGTATTAAATGAACGTGATCTAAAAAACACACGACAAAAAGAATCATGGATAAAGTTTGCGTAGCAATAATACTGTATCTTTTATAATTGTTAGGCGTCTTGAAAGTCTATTTTGTGCTTTTTTTTTAGTTGTTGCTGAAGGAAATATTAAATAAAGGAGAATGTAGATGGCTTATTTTATCTCCAGTGCATAATAAATTCTGTAATTATTATTTCCTGTACACAAATAAAACTGTCGGCAAGGATTTTAAAATGTAAGGTAAAGGAGGGTAAGTGTGCGTACCTAATGTACTATTATAGATGAAACATTGAAAAATTGTTTAATGAATGACAATATTATACGGATTATAAATTCAGCAGATGGACTTTAGGAGAAGATAGTAAACAAATTAAATATAATTTTTTTAAAGGAAGCAAATGCACACTCTTAGCCGCACAGGCGAAAATCTACTTGTTTTATTTATTTAATTATAATTTATTTATTTATTTATTTATTTATTTATTTATTTATTTATTTATTTATTTATTTATTTATTTATGGTCGCTTTAACTACTTTGGCCATATCGCGACTTTAATATAGATGGCATTCATTTTTTGTATCTGAATTCCGGCGTTCTCTCTAACCGGAAGACACGTAAGCCACGATGGAACTGCAGAGGTGCTCTCTCATCAACACGACATCTATAGTGCTGGCTGGACACAAGGCCCATTCACAATGAAAATTAAACATAACCGTAACATAAGCACAGAAGTTTGCGGCAGGCTACCAAATGGGATCATTCACAATGATTCACATAAACACTGACATTGACATTACCGTAAGACGTTAACATGGAAGTTTGCAAACTCCAAACTTTCTTGCTTATGCTTACGTGATTTGCAAACAGAACACAATCGTGGAGCGCTGAAGTATACGACAGAATATGAGAAAATGGCGTCGTTGTTATGTTTCCATGGTTACCAAGTATGTTTGCTGTTATGTTTATGTTCTCATCGTGAATGATGATATGACTTCTTGATTTTACCGTAACGTTTACATTCTTAAGTTAACGCTTATGTTATGATTAATTTTCATTGTGAATGAGCCTTTAGATCCCGTCCGGACTGTCGAGGTAGTTGGACACTTAAATCGCCGACCGAAGCACCATCTATCTCTGGGCTGGACATTTAAACTCTCAATTGACAGACGCTATCTCGCGTACAACGTTGCAAATTTTACGATGATTGTTTAATCAAATGTCCGAAGACAGATTTGAACCTCATAAATGGCAACAATGAAGCATCAGTCATTAGGCAACTAAGCCAAGAGTTTATGGGGTAGGGTGGCCAGATCCTTTCTCAGCGTCTGTATTTCGTGGAAATTCGGTACCAACATGGCAGTTGCCTTTATACTGGAAATATATAATATAATTCTTTGAGAAAACCGTCAAAAACCTTTTAATCTGATTTGCTGCTCCGAGGTTTCAACCCGGGACCTCCCGAATGCGAGTCTCAAATGCAAGGGGTGCGAAAAATCTACCATCTGAAATGATGATAATGGTGACTATATTCACCCCTTGTCGCATAAGTAGTCCTACATTTTCGTACCAGCCTCTTGTGTAATTGAACTGAGAATTATTTCCAAGAATAATTAATGGAGATATCGTACAATAGCTCCCAGGCAGTTATCAATGTGACCTTCATGGCAGAGTTCATAAAAGCGAACCCTCAAACTTTTGTGTAACGAAGTTACGCTAACAAGGAAGTAGTCTCTAATTACCTGGTGCACATTCATTGCAGCATTTGCCGGTTGTCACGGCTTGTGAACTCGAGACTACGCATGGAAACATCAAATAAGGAACGATCCAAATACACAGGGCAGATTCATGTTTCTGCCGCGTAGAAGCGATCAAGTGTAATTCAGAATGTGCCTCAGAAGTAAATACAAATGAGAGACAGAGAGAGAGACGAGAGCTGTAGGCAGTGAGAGAGTAGTGTAAGTCGACTCCCTCTGACAGCTCCCTGTCGTCTCCAGAGTTTGCAACAAATGCAACTTGCTAATCACCAGTTTCTTGTATCCATTATAGAAGATTGCTCTTCCTATATTTGTACACAAATATTCCACAGAGATACGCAGCTTTTATTCAGCATGGAATCAGAACGTGCTCTGTAATCACGCTTCCATATTTCAGTCTACTCTTCTTAACTGGCAAGAAGTAATTATTGTAATTAAAAGTCTAAGAAGTTATTTATTTTGTAGTGGCATGAATGCACAGCTAGATACTATTTCGCTAGTTTACATTTCTTTCAGTTAATATAGATATTATTAGGGATCGGGAGTTGATGACCTAAAACAGTGATGTCAAAGCAAGCGCATTTTTCTGACCTTGACGTCGTGCGCGGGCATCAAGCGTTAAGTATGGTAAGAGGAAGGGTTGTGTTTATGAATAAGCAGCTTGTTGGATTAAAAAACAGTGGTGCACAAACTTCAGACGGAACGTGAAATTTTATGTCGTTATTTTTATATGCCTTCTTTCTGTTTAATATCATCTATATTCTCTGTAAAACAAAAGTACTAAAACTAATTTCTTAATATTGCACTTGTGCTTTAAATGTTAATAACATAATAAAAGGTTAACAAGGAATATTCACTTAAATTCCATAGTAGTACAACTGTAATGTACTAAAGGGATAAAACACATCATTCATAAAGAAAGTGATAACCCAAAAAAAAAAAGAGATTGAGTATGACATGATAAGTTGGAATTGATATTGATGGTAGCTTTAGCCTTCTAAAAGTAATCAAACCAGTCAAAACAATATTACAGTACAAAGCAAAGTTACCTAGGTGTTGTATATGTTTTAAGTGTAACTAATATTCCATAACAAAACTCATATCGCATTATGCTTTTAAGGTGATATTGGTGAGCAACTTCCTATTATCAGAATATTAAATTATTTTCTCGAAATCTGCTGAAGCTATAGAGCTAACATTTTTACAACACATGGGCACATATCTTTTGCTTATGATGTAACAGCAATTGCGAATGATGTAACAGTATTCCATACGAATATTTTCAAAATTTTCAATACACTATCTTCAGTAATACGTATTTACAGTATATTAAATTTACGAAAACATTCTGTAAGGCTACTAAATAAATAGGCCTATATCTGAAAATTTCACTTTTCTATAAAAAAAAAAGTAAAAAAAAAAAAATATTTCTTTTGAATAAAAAAAATCAAACTTACATTCTTATAAAGCACTTATACTTCTCAGACAAATAAAAAAATTAACATGGATACAGTTTTAATAAGTTCTCTTCCCTTTATCCATTGAATCAGTGCTGGCCATCCATGAATATAGCTCGTCCAAGCGGCATATACTACCTCTTACGTCTGTCTCTTTCTTTTCCGCTGTAAAGCACTCAGGCTCTCCTGAGCTCTAAAGCACGCGTTTGCTCCTATGGGCATCAGTTGACATGACTGACCTAAAATCACAGGAAAATAACCTATAAAAGGAGAACAAGCTGCATTCCGAACAATGGTACATAGACTATTCAACATACCTGTGAACCAACATGATTATAAAGAAGAGCTAAACACGATCGAATACATAGCACAAGAAAACGGATACAATCCCAACATAATAGACAACATAATACGAAAGACAAAACAAATCACAAAAAAACATAAGAATACTACACAAACACATGAACACAAAAAATACATCACACTAACATACGAAAACAAAAACATACACAAGATTGCAACCTCATTCAAGAAATTGAATTACAACATCGCATACAGAACAAATAATTCTCTACAAAAACATCTCAAAACACAAACAAACACATACAACCATTCAGGCGTATACAAACTCAAATCTAACACTTGCAACAACTTCTACATAGGACAGACAGGCAGATCATTTCATACATGTTACAAGGAACACATCACAGCCATAACAAAATTACAGTACACTTCCACATATGCGGAACACATCACAAATGCTAACCACACCTACAGAGACATCAACAAGGACATGAAAATTCTACACATCCAACCAAAAGCCAGAAATTATTCACACTAGAATAATACGAAATATATAGACATACAAAAACACATCCAAATGAAATTCTCAACACACAACTCAATTTCAGAACACACACACTCTTTGACTCTACATTACACTACACAAACACACCCCGACAGGAAACAAAGAAAAGGCGCCAAGACCAGCAACAGCCAGTCTTGAAGATGGCCAATAGCAAGCCGGAACATGTTAACAAGATAATAAAATTTAACACGTAAAAGACATACAATACGTTTTCCGAAATATAAAATGACCTTAAATTTCTGAAAATATGGCGTTAATATTTAAAAATTACCAAGATTTTAATAATAATAATAATAATAATAATAATAATAATAATAATATAATAGTAATAATAAAAAGAACTAGAGATAGAGCCAGGGTTAGAGTACATTAGAAAACTAAGGAATAATTGGAGCGATCATGTTAAAAGAATGAATAGATAAAGAATCCGCAAGGAGATCCTGCGGTATCGTCCCAAAGGGAACAGTTCTATTGGAAGTTCGGGTAAAAGGTGGCATGAGACCGTAACAGACCACATGGTCTAATACATGATTGGATGATGATGATGCTGATGATGATGATGATGATGATGATGCGCAGATAAAATAAAAATAGTATTGCAGGTTCTGTTTCGGAATAGTGTGTGTGTGTGTGTGTGTGTGTGTGTCCAATGCCCACCCACTTCACTTGCGTGATTCGAGTTCCTCATACCGCGGATAGATGGCAGAACTGTGACCCATTTTCTAGTTGTACACCACTTCGGTGGGTCACACTGTACAAGATGTGTATCTGTGGAGAGTTATGTCGTGTATTAGGGTGAGTGTATGTGTAAGTGTTCGTGTAGTGTCTGGAATGAGTGATGATGATGATGATGAGGAAGGGAGAAGGGAAAACCCGGTGCCGGCACGTAGCCTACTCCCGTCGGATAGCACCAAGGGGGCCGCCAGGCTTAACGTCCCCATCCAACGGACTAATCACTATCAATAGTGACATGTGCCTTCTCTTCATATGCACTGCGGATAGATTTGGGATTTAACACAGGCATATTGGTGCACAATTTAGCGATTTGAAGTTGTGCACCGCGGTAGAAATTTGAGATGAAAATTTGCGACCCCGCCGGGGATCGAACCCCTGAAGGAAGACACGCTACCACAGAGATAACTCGGCGGACTGTTTCGGAATAATTGTTGAAGTACAATGCTGTATTTAAGAAAATGATTTTCACCTAAAATTAACAAAGCATTGTGCTTACCTAAACTTAACAAATTATTGTGCTAGTTTGGTTCTTAATGACAGGACATTTATTTCGTTTATTTGCAAGCTGGTGATAAGAAATTTTCAATAAATTTGAATAATCAACTTTATACAAACATCGTTGTCTCAAAATTTGTAATTTATGCAAAGTAGCTTAACATTCAGTTTGTATTTGTACTCAATTATTAATTATACATGAATTTATATCATAAGAATTTTAAGTACGTAGATTTAATTGCCGCTGAGAGGAATAAACATTTTATTCATGTATTATCCTTGCCTGTTTTCGCCCCTCACGTATTCGGACTCTTACATTACACTTTTTATTATTACACTTCCACAATACAAATGTCCAGAAGTTATAGTCTAAAATTATTACGCTGTAATTAATTTATTTTCATGAAAAGCTTCTCTCACACCGACATTGTGGTTTCGCAGAGGAGGACTGTAGTACAATGAGAACGTCACATGCCTCTACAAGCTGGAACAGAACCCATCCCGACGCGTGTGCTGCACTAATTAATTGTAGGCGGCGCTCTGAAATACAGAATCCCAGTTTTACGAACTTCGTTTGTCCGTTTTATAAAAATCAATCAAATATTGTGTATAACACAAATTCTTATCAAACTGTACTTATTCTGAACTGATTGCAATTTTCTTATTTAACTATGTTAATTTCAATTATTCTCTTCAGTAACAACATGTTATATCATACATTTACGCAAATGTTAACGCACGCAGCCCTAGTGTTATTTGACAAAACAAAACAACAAAATGTAATTAATTGGAACACCTCTAAGAATATGTTTCAGTGTACTGACTTTTGTTAGATCTGGTGTCTTTTGATATGGTACAATCATGACGGTGATGATGATGATGACGATGACTACGACGATGAAGAAGAAGAAGAAGAAGAAGAAGAAGAAGAAGAAGGTCATATTAGGGATGAGAAGAGAGTTAACAATAATGGATCCTGACATACTGCAGACAAAGCTGGGCTTTATTTTCTGAGAATCCATGATTGTAAAGTTGAATAAATAAGCACTAGCTTTTAATATAAGCCACAAAGAAGAAATTAATAAATAAGCTTCTTAAACTTAAAGGAAATAGTTCAAGGAAACAAAAGAAAATAGTTAGTAGGAGAGATTTTGTGGGATTCAAGAGAATAGTTTTGATAAGCAATAGAGGTTATATTAAATACAAAGTGATTCAAAACCTCTGCAACACATTCTGAGGGGTGATAGATCTAACAATAAGGAACCCTTTTTGTTAAAAAAACCTATGTCTTTTGACGCGTCGCTTCGAAGTTACCGTCGAAAATGTTTTTTGCGCTGGCGTATGTCAATGTATGCGAATGTGTGCACCCCTGTTTGTTTGTTGAGATGTTTGTAAGAGACGAGAAGGGTTGTTGTTGTTGTTGTTGTTTGTTTACGTTTTATGTTCAATACCTTCTCCTTTCAGTTCAGTCTAATCATCAATTGAGAATGGATGTCTACACTTTTCCCGAGTTAGCCGACATGGTAATGTGTTATGGGGAGGCTCGCGGAAACGGAAGAAGAGCTCTCCACATCTACCAACAGTTTCAAAACAGAAATCACCCTCACCACACAATATTTGCTCTACTTTATCAGTGCCTTCGATACGATGGATCTCTTCGTCCCCGGCGCATTGGTGGAAGACCGTGTAGACATCCAGCCCGCGCAAAACATTTTCAACGGTAACTTCGAAACGACGCGTCAAAAGACATAGGTTGTTTAATAAAGAGTGTTCCTTTTTATTAGATCTATCACCCTTCAGAGTTTGTCGCAGAGGTTTTGAATATCTCTGTATAAGCAGAATAAAGAAAGAGTTATTGATGCAGTTGAAATATCTTAATGTCCGTAGTTGTAAAAGAAGGAAGTGGTGATGATTATGTTCATGATTAAAAGACAGTGTATGCGGGATGACTTAAAGAAGTTGTTTCGTGACAGAGTATATGGCACGAGCCGCGTCGTCCGTCTTTTGTGTACCTAGCGAGTACAGCAGCGTACAGAACGAAGGAACCCCGGTCCGTTCATAGTAACATTGCAACGCAATGTGTGCAGTTGTGTTATCCTGCAGGATAGGCGAAGACGATTCAGCTTCGACAACTTACGAGACTATATCATCGTTTACTGCAACGCTAGTAATTCCATCAATCATGACGAGGTATGTGCTACAGTACGTCATTTTTCTTTTCATTCTGACCGTACGGAGATACAGTCGCATGTTGACGTCGTCTGTTACGTTTAAAACCTGTTCAGCCAATGGTCTGAATGAAAAAAATTGTAACATATAGTAAATGTGCACCTACATTCAACGATAAGTCATCCCGCATCCACTGTCTAATGATTAGTAAACAGTACAAGGCAATTCTAGTTTTAGAGAGTTTAAAATGCATAGGTTAGTAAGATAAGGAGGAAGTTCGTGGTACAGAAAACATCGGCTTAAGGTCAGTAGTTAAAGGAAATAAGTTGCTAGTCTTCAGGACTTCTAAGTTTATAACTCAAGAAGATTAGATTATTTGTACAAACTTGATCGGGTTTAAGTCAATGTCTAAATGAAAAGTTAACTTTGCAGCTTTGAAAACTTTGAAATTAATAGTTAAAGACTACAAAGAAGAAGAGTCAACGGTAAATATTTCATTTTCTTAACGTCAATATTGTAGGAACAAGAGTGAAATATAACAGACTTCATTATCTTGGAGATGCAGTAAAAGATGTGTAAGTCAAAGCTTCAAGAAGAATTAACGATAGGCATACAGGATTCATGGCTTTAAGGACAGCAATCGAAAATAAAGAAGAGGTAATTGTAAAGACTTCAGAAGCTTGATGTGAATAGCTCAAGAAGATAAAGAAGAAGAAATGAATGGGAAAAGAAAGTACAATGTGAAAGAGGGTTTAGAGGAAGGGAAGAAGAAGCTGTCTGTTGACTCTGGCGAAAACAGGAGAAGTTGTTTCATTACATTTCTTCTGTTACCCGTAAGATATGTACAGCGATAAATTCGTAATCCCACCAACTTTATTTTTATAGTCCTTCAGGTCTAAACATATTTTTTACTGCAGAGCTGCTGAAGTTGCAGGCAATCTTCCATAAGGCAGATGAAGGCCAGTATTGTCCATCTTACGCAGCAGTACCAACCGACGTATTGTTACGGCGGGGAATAAGCCTCTTGATGGATACTTGTACGTGAATCCCACCCCAACATATTGCGCGCTTGCTACCCCAATCACGTAGCAAAGAGCGCTGCACACAAGTCACGTCCGGCGTTTCGTCCGTCACAACAGAATAGACATCGGAAAGCAGTCATACTATAAAGCATAGAACAATCATATACATCCCACCCTAGAAGATTACGGAGTGACCACCCTACCTGACCCCTCCGCAACAACATTTTGAATTATTATATGGCATGACGCCCCACTCGATTGCATTGCATTCTGCACAGAAAACATCCAGTTGTTATGGGCGATGGCCTAATATCTGTACATGGCCTCCTCTACAGCTCCCTCGGTAACTTTTCCGGTCACAAATTCAACGGGCTGGGTTCAATTGCCGGTAGGGAAATAGAGTGGACGTGTTTCTGTTTATGTTCTCTGCTATCTTAAAACTCATGTTCGGTCAAAACTGATATATTTACAAGTGTTAAATAGGTGTTAGCAATCTAAAAAAAATAAGTATAAATGTATAGGCCTAAGTATATAATGCTTATAAAAATGTCAATATGGCTTATCCTATACTAATTAACTAGCAATTATTTTATATTTAGTGTGAAAAGAGGATAACAGTTTTGACTGAAGTGCGATTATGGATATTAAACATTCTGTGCCCGGTATAAAGGTGTGGAGAGTATAAAATGAAATATATAAAGGTTTGATCTTGACTAACAAAATAATTTTAATCTTGTTATGAAAGAGATGTGTTCATCATTGGAATAGATTACATATAATTATAGGGGAGACAGAGAATAGATGTTTATATATGTATGAATGTAAGAAAAATGTTACATTTTAATTTTTTTTCCTCTCTTATGTTGTGTGTGTTCTCTATTTTATTTTGTTGTGATCTATGTGAGTATGCATAAAATCCGCCATGATTGTGGCAGGTACAGCTGATACAATGATAAATAAAGAATTAATAGTATTTTTCTCTAAAATCGAAGCGTGTTAAATAGATAATTCTTAACGTGTTGTGATATTCTATGTTAATGTTTCATCATTCTATACATTGTGTTGGCGGATTATGAACTGGATAGTATGTAATCCGTTGTGACTCTGCGATTGAAATTAATTAATTAATTAATTAATTAATAAGCAAGTAATCAAGTAAGCAAATAAACAAATAAATGGACGGATAGACAGACAGATAGACAGGCCGACAAGTGTTGAATAAGTGTGTGAGTGAAAAGGTAAATTGATGGGAATGAGTGGATGAATCATTCTCGTACAGAGTGTTTTACTTGCACTGTTCATTTTTGTTTAGGCAGCCCAAATAGTAGTGGATAGATATGGGAAATATTTAGTGGTTTCGCAGGCGGAATTAAGGGTGCAAGAATTATAGGGAATTACATAGACAAATTGGATATTTTTCTAAACGAAATTATGAAAACACAAATATCAGTCATATTGAAAACTTGCAGATTATTTTTAAACATAGAACATTTCTAATAACATGTAATAACCATAAATAGAAAGTTCGTACGAAAACAGTAGATTCCAGTTGAGTACAGCGAGAAGTATAGATGTCACCCGCGACTCATCCCGTTCCCGCTCGCTACACAGTATATTCACATAAACAACGCATAGTGGCATTCTGTGGAACTGTGTAGAGTCGTGAATAGTTTGAAGAATATTGTTAATATATATTAATATTTTAGGTTCTGAAAAAGTGAACTATTCTGTTATTATTGCATTGTTTACGTAATATTAATATTATGCATGATTCCAAAAAATAAAACTCATCTGTTATTAAATGAGCCGTTCAGAACAAAATTGCTGTAACTCAGAATTGGGTAATGAGGTTTAAAGTAAAAATTCTGTAAAATACAGAGCAAAGTAGCAATTAATATGTCCTTCTTGCTATCCATCGACTACTAATGATTTAAATAAATTGAATATTAATTGCTACTTTGCTCTGTATTTTACAGAATGTTTACTTTAACCCTCATTACCCATTTTTGACTTACACCACTTCTGCTCAGAACGGCTCAAATGATTATGCAAACAGGAGTGTGTAACACGTTTATTTTTTCTCGAATTATTCTTCGTCAAATGTTGACGTTTCGTGCTGCTATGCATTCCGTTGCGTTACAGTCCAAGTTCAACATTGGAATTACGATAGGAACTTTCTAGCTGTCATTACAATAGAAGGAAAAATTTTCTTAAAAACAATAATTATGGGTTTAATATTATGTGACACATACGAGATACACTATTAGATTCCCTAAGTAATTGTTCACCTGATGACAGTAAGATATACTGTATTATATTTAACATTTGCTCCAGTAACGTCTTATGACGTAAAAAGAACATTTTCAGAGTACAAATATTTTTTTAACATAAAAGAAATATTTCTTTTGATTAAATGAAAATGTTCACACTTATTTGTTGTACTGAGGCCAGAGTCATAATTGTATACTTTGTGTGTTATTTTTATATGTATGAGTAAATTATTTCAGTTTGGGAGTTACAAAGTTTATAATTGCAAATTATTTATTGTTTTCTTTTTATATTATTCGATTATTAATTTCTTGCTCTAAGGTTATGGACGATTATAGCACATGTTTCATTACCACCCGACTGTACATGTTTGACGTCCTGGTTCACTGGCATTTGAGAGATGCGCTATTACTTTTCATTGGGTAGAGATATAGTCCAAGCTCACCCAACTCAACAGTTTTGGTACCAAGTTCCTAGCTCTGGTAACAACACTTGATTGTTATGACGGGTCACTACGATCCAGCCACGCGCATTCCTGACTACACTAAGGTTCACTGTGTATCCAGTTTTCGAACAGGCAATGTCACTCGTCTCTGCATCATCACCTGCCGTGTGTCACCAGCCCGGTGATTGGGGAAGTCTATAGAATGATAATAAAATTTAGATTGTGCGTAATGATGTTGGTAACTAAGTTGGGGAAACGAGAGAACCCTGAGAAAATGTTCAATTGCGAATTTGTCACTTTATCTTTAATGAAAAATAAAACAAAGACTGCAGTGACTCACTATATAGCATTCGGAATTAAGAAAATATCATTTGGTATACAGTTGTATTCTCAGTGGAGAATGTAACTAAAATAAGCTATTTGAGTGTTTTCTAATGCACATAAAATAACAGAAACATATTCAATTTATTCCGTTATTGAAAATATAACAAAGCAATATATAACTCTATTTTTAAGTAATAAAAAGCGTTTAAATTTAAAGCAATATTTAGTTACAGTATTTAAACTTATTTCTCTTATCTTATGTACGTTAGAAAACACGCAAATAAATTACTTTAAGAAGGACGATGTCCGCTAAATAGCCGCCTATATTCCAAACGGTATTTTCTAAACTTCGAACGCTCTGTAATGAAAGTGAAGTAGTCTCAGAGTTATGGATGTAGAACTACTTTTGTCAGCGATGCCGGTTCTGGGCTAAATTGGCGAAGAAAAGTTTTTAATTTGTATCGTTAACTTTGAATGAACAATTTCCAACGTACAGAGTATGCTTAAACTCTGATTTCAAATACATGGTTTACAGCAGGCATGTCAAGGACAAGGATACGGTTACAAATTGTTGTCTATTAGAGTGATTTCAAAGCCTTGTTCACTCCAGAGCACGATAGACTGGTAACTAAGACTTTCGTGGTTCGAATCCTGCCTGGGAAGGAAACTTTTTTTGTTACTTATTCAAATTTATTCCCAATACTTTTCGATTGCTGGTAAAATTAATATTCTAGGAATAATAAGTTAATTAAGTAGTAAAATATCGCTGCAATCGAAAATTATTGGAAATAAATTTTAATAAGGAACAAAAAGAAGTTTCCTTTCCAGGCAGGATTCGAACCACGAAAGTCTTAGTTACAAGTCTATCGTGCTCTGGAGTGAACAAGGCTCTGAAATCTGCTACAAGGGTCGGTCCGGTTCTTTTTTTTTTTTTGCCACTGCTGTACATTATACAGAGAATAAGTTACTATAGCAATGAAAGAGTAATGGAACGGAGAAAAATTCTCTCCGGCGCCGGGATTTGAACCCTGGTTTTCAGCTCTACGTGCTGATGCTTTATCCACTAAGCCACACCGGATACCCACCCCGGCGCCGGACATTCCGTCGGATCCCGGCCAACTAGTCACTCATAACGAGTGCACCTCCGCACATGTATAGACTTCGGTCCTACGTTCATAGACATCTATGACGTAGTGCAGAGGGCGGCCACTAGAGAGAACCTAAGAGTTGGAGCTTAATCTGAGACGATTCTGTCCGGCGCCGGGGTGGGTATCCGGTGTGGCTTAGTGGATAAAGCATCAGCACGTAGAGCTGAAAACCCGGGTTCAAATCCCGGCGCCGGAGGGAATTTTTCTCCGTTCCATTACTCTTTCATCGTATGATGACGCAGAATATCTGCATGGAAATATCATATGTACTTCGGTACATTAAAATAATATATATTTACTATAACATTGTAAACTTGATACTAGGCAGTACATAGGCCTACTAGGATAATTTATTTAGGAAATACGTTTCTACAATCATGTTAAATAATATTTTTTGGGAGTATTCTACACTTGACAATAATTCTTAATACAAATTATTTCACATTATAACACAATTTGAAATATTACTATATAGTGAATGGCACCAACCATTCATGAATAAATGCACAGTAGGCTTATATCCTGACAATTTTTCAAAATGTTTATTCTGTACATTTTTCAATTTTTCGAAATAAAATTAAATTATTCAAATCTCCTTTGTTTTATATACATTTACAAACCCGCATGTTTCATATGTAACATTTCAAAATTCCCTTGCAGAATGAAAAGTTACACCCGTTCGGATCAAATTTTTGTGCGTTTAATGAACAAACCTAAAATTCTTTCAATCATTTATTATCATAATATGGACCGAACTTACTGGGAAATATATCAATGGCTTTTCAAAAACACGCAATGAAATATTTCATGTAAAACAATTTTTATCTTGAAAAGGAAGCAAACACAGCAAAATTGTATTAAACATTTTGTTTGAAAAATCTCAAAGAATAACTCTCTAATGCATTTACTATATATGTATTGCATTTACATAGTCGAACTTGTCGCGTTTAACCGATCAACGACACCTCAACGGTTCAGACGTCACGGAGTTTTTATTTTTTTATTGGGTTATTTTACGACGCTGTATCAACGTCTAGGTTATTTAGCGTCTGAATGAAATGAAGGTGATAATGCCGGTGAAATGAGTCCGGGGTCCAGCACCGAAAGCTACCCAGCATTCGCTCGTATTGGATTGAGGGAAAACCCCGGAAAAAACCTCAATCAGGTAACTTGCCCCGACCGGGATTCGAACCCGGGTCACCTGGTTTCGCGGCCAGACGCGCTGACCGTTACTCGACAGGTGTGGACGTCACGGAGTTTCGCGCATAAAATGTCCGCCGGAACGCAGTTTTCGAGGTATGTTTTATTCCACCATCTCACCTACCGTAAGAGTCCGACCGATTTCGTACTGATGTTTACCTTAACTAAACTCCTTTGTTAACAGGATGGTATACTTTTCCTTTCACTGAATGTATTTGTTTTAAAGTTATAAGCGATTATTTAATAACACTATTTTTTTTTGCCAACATTCCTGAGGGGTTGGCGACCTATACACAGACGTAGTCCTACGTAAAAAAAAAAAAAAAAAAACTTGGGTTTTACCGGGACGCGTATCCGAACCACCAGCGTCACAGGCCGAAGATATAGAGCACTCATCTTCCGCAGGATCAACGTGAAATAAAATATTACATATGTAGACTACCGGCACCATCATGTCACGGATTTAGAATGAAGAAATTGAGATATACCTTGAGAATTAAGGACAATGGGTATAATGATATCGATGAGGATAATAATATTAATGATGATAATAATAATAATAATAATAATAATAATAGTAAAAATAGTAATAATAAAAATGAAATTCCGATTTTCAACACTTTAATAAATTTAAAAGCGTGGGTTGAACTTTATGGCATGATGGTAATATAAATCAAATTGTGACAGTGGAACATTTTAATTATATAAATGACGCTATAATGCAGTCCTGTCTGACCGTCTCTATCTCTGTGGTATATCCGAGCTACAAATCCGCACGTCATATTTCACTTATCTCACGATTGGTCGCGTTGCAGATGGACTTTCGCCGCCCGCTATGCGAAAATCATCCTCGATAAAATGATTTTGTTACACATCTGATTTCAGAGCTCGGATATGATGTGGTTTGAAAAAGATAAAAACATACAAAATATTCAGATATTAAAAAATTTATAAGTTCAACATTAAGTCATACCCCTTTATAAAAGTATTTCGATACGCACGTCATTGTGCACAGGCGAGTCCTATGTTCGTCCACAATATAACAGATAATATCATAGAAGTGGAATGAAATGTTTGAAAGGTAAAAATGATACATTAATATAAAATAGCGTCGAAATAAGAAAAATAAGTTTACTATTGTTATTATTATTATTATTATTATTATTATTATTATTATTATTATTATTATTATTATTATTATTATTATTAAAAGACGGCGTCATGCGCTTATTAAGGGATGGAAAAATTCTACTAGTGCCATACACAGGCCCGGCATGCGACAGCGGTGAGAACATGAAATATTTAATTCATAGCCACTTTAACCTAACAACGTACAGAGAGATGTATATGAAATTATTGTTAAATCGCAGGAAAAAAATTGTCAAAAAAATAATTGAAAATATTAATTTTTGTACGAACACACTTTAAAAATACACAAATATTCAGAAAGATCCAAACTATAAATGTGCAAAGTTTCATAACTGTGCGATAGTTTCTGAGAAAAGTGTACCTAAAATAGGTAAAATTAACATGACGGGATAGGGACTACAATCCCCCCTAAAATATTACGATTAAATAAAATCAATTATACTAAATATCTGACTGTAAAAGTATTTCTATGACTGTATTCATGCTCAAAATAAATATTATTTATATTTAATGCAACATCTAGAAAACAGTGGCCCATGGAATGTTTGATTAATTGGCGTTATTTGAATATAAAAATATAAAAGAATAATAACTTAATAACTGTTAGTCCGATTAAATTCTCATTTCATAATATTACTACTGTTAGTACTGTTAATTGACAGTACACATTTTAAGAAAATCTGTCAAAAAATGTAGAAGTTTGAAAATTCAGCCCCGCGTTCCTTAACTAAGAACAAAATTGCGAATTGTGGAATATTCTGATGTGATGTGCAAAAACGAAGTACATTTTCGTAATCAGCACACAAAAGTCGATAAGAAACGCTATTTAGTTTCAATTCATAGAAAATCGTGCTGCACGGTGTTATCTTTCTGTCCATTTTCAATGTTGGTTTAATTATTTTGGTAGATATGTGGAATTAATGCAGCAGGAATTGTGCCGGCCGATAAACTACTGCTTCCCGCCGGCCAGGCAATATACGAGTGCGTGGTTCAGCGGTTACTTGTTATGCTGGAGTGACGACCTAATAAATTGTAATGCACTTTAAATGTTATGTACTCATCCATGTCACGCAAGGTTATGCTGGAACTGCTTGCCTCCATTTTCATATGTTTCTGGCATCTGCTTAGAAAATTACCCATCATCTTTATTAGTTCTCTTTGAGAAGTTGAATTGATCCCTTGGAGTTCTTGTTAAGTGCGTGAATTCGTCTTTTACGTTTCCCGTTTCCCGAAATTTATTAAATAATATTATATGAATCGTATCACGACTTGGAACTCGATCACCTGGAAATTTCTCTTGATATAATCTCCTGATAGCACGAATTAATTCTCTACGGGCATACAAATAATAAATAAACAAGCGATATGTGTCCTGAGACATTTGTTGTCTTATTTTTAAAGTTCAATATAATTCTGCACTAAAAAAGGTCACTGACACGAGGAAAAATGCTGACAATATTCTGCAGGTTACAGTTAACGTACAATTTGGGTGCACGCGACAGAGACAAGCGACCGAGACAGGCGACTGAGACGAGAGACCGAGACTAGTCGCCTTCTGTCTGCTTCCTATAGAATTATATGACGTACATTTGAGATCGCGAGACAGAGACAAGCGACCGAGACGGACGACCGAGACAAAGCGCACAAGACCGCGTAGCGTCTCGCGACAGTCTTATGCAGCACGTATTTTGTAGAGTAAAATATTTGTCTAAAATGTCAAATTAAATTCACTGGTAAAGAAGACCAACAATTTGTAGAATTAGTAGCAGAAAACCCACCATTGTTTGATCCAGAGGTCGAGTCGTACAAGGATGGGAATACCAGTGATAACGTCTGGAGGGATAATGCTGAGAAATTAAATACTCTTGTACTCATATTTCACAGAATATTTGCACGTATTTTCTGAACAAACTCTTCTAGAATACTGAGAGAGTTGTTGTGTCGCTTTCGCCTGTCGCTTGTCTCGGTCGCAATATCAATTTAGCGAGAGATGTCTCCGTCTCCTATCTCTGTCGCCTGTCTCTGTCGCGTGCACGCAAATGGTACCTTAGGGGAACAAATGCAAGCATATTATACTATACTATAGTATACTATACTATCAGGACTCAGAAGGTTATTTGCCATTTATTCTTAACAGACTGCACACGTGTAGTTGCTTGCACTTTTCAAACAACACTAACTGTTTCGCGTAAGAGTCAGATCCAAACCAGTTAACCTCATCGCAACTTCCCCATCCGGACGTAGACGTTGCCTTATTGGCTGAGTTAATTCCCGCCATAGCGCTGGTCACAAGATAATTGGATGACCCAGTACTTATAAGAGAAATTATTTCAGTTGTAAAAGAGGCTTAATTATTAAATTTCAATTTTGAAAGAAGTTTTATTGTTCATTTTATAGTTTGTGCTACCTTTTTAATTTTCTTGGAGATTAATACTTATGACAACGATGGATAAATACATTTAATAGAATAATAATTATACACCCTGTCCCTATGGAAAGGAGATAATTAATCATCATAGCTCTGCGTTGTTTCTAAATGCGTTACACTTATTCTACTGGATTTGTTCCCGGACACATCACCACTTGATCTTCTGTGGAGGACAGTATAATCGGAGATATAGAAGTAAACGCATTGGTACATAAAAAAGATGTGCTGATAATGAAATGATTTAGAAGGGAATTAATGATTCAATAGATGTTCGATGCTTTAGATGTAATTTTGCTTTTTAACTTTATTGAAACTACATATTTAAAAGGAAAACCATAACTTGGAATGGGGACATAAACCCTGTCCTTGTGGAAGGGACTTCATCCTCACATCACTGTAACTCTGACCTATTAGATCTTTTAATCAGGGACTTCACCATTTGATATGCAGTGTTGAACATTGTACTACTCGCCAAACTTAAACGACCCCAGCTCAGAGGAAAGAAGTCAAAGAAGTCACATCAACATGCTCTCGATGTTTATGTTATGCAGTTGGCCGCGTCTGATAACTGAAATGCTTTATAACAGCGTTGTCAAACATAGACGCCCTCAGCCCGAGTAGATAGGTCAGCTTATCTTGTCGCAAGAGATAACTACTAATTTCTTTGATTTAAAAAAAATCATACTTGCCTTAGCCCAGCGGTGGTCCTCCAGCTTGGGGGTTGGGCGAAGGGCTAACAACCCATCACCATAAAAAAACAGCTTGTTACGAATCCCTACAATAAGCCTCGGAATAGGATTTGAGGGAGGTGGGGTATGATGATAGAGACTGGATTAATCTTGCACAGGATAGGGACCGATGGCGTGCTTATGTGAGGGCGGCAATGAACCTTCTGGTTCCTTAAAAGCCATTTGTAAGTAAGTAAGTAAATGTGACGATGCTGCATAACTAACAGGCATGCACCGTATGATTTATCATGTTTTGGGTAAGACACGAGTCAGCAGAATGGTGTGAGTGAGGTCGTCTAAGCTTGGCGAGAAAAATACAATACTATCCGAGCTATAGAATTATTAGATTAGATAGATTTATCGATCTTAGTTCACAAAATTACAAACTTTATAATTTAAAAAATGATCTATATACAAAAGTATTTATACATAATAAATATAGAACTTCCTAAACTAATTAATTTATCGCAAATCTCAGTAATTTATTGGTTCAAACTTGCACTTACGTGTAGTTTTAGTGCATGTTTAAACCAATCGTGATAGCCATTAAAACTTTCAAACTTATTTATCTGCTCCTTTTCACAATTCTCTACTTTGAACGTTTTAAAATTAATTTTTCTTTTTTTTTTTTTTTTTCTTTTTTACTTTAAACATCTAAATTTATTCTATAACTTTCATATTTATGTTTAATTATAGGTTCACTTATGCCTATTAACTAATTATTCCATGTCATCATACTGCATCCTGGTTAGCAGTTGTTGACATATAGCCAGCACACTGCAATAGCTGAATCGGTATTTTTCAGTGAGTACAGTAGGTCAGTCGAAATTCCTGCTACATGCTTGTCAGAAAGTTATTTGCTTATTTATACATCTTGCAGCATACATGTAAACATACTTGACATATTAATTACGTAAATCACTATCAATTACAGTTACAACATTCTTTTCCATGCTCTCATTTTCGTTTAATACTATTCTACTTTTTATTAAATTTATTTTATGTATAATCTAATTGAAATTTAAAGTCTTGAAATATACAGTCCGCGTCACCGTTTTTGGCGTGTGAAATAAGTAATGGGAACGTTAAGTGCGAGTGTTTTATATTTGCCGCAGTCAGTCTGATAACTGTATTTGGCAAATGGCTGATGTGACATGCTCTAAAACTGGGTACTCTATAACTAGGACACACGCCAAAAACGCTGGGGCCAGCTATACAAATTAATTTGATGTTATCTTTATAAACAAATAATTTTACTACTAAATACATCTTTCTTGTTCAATTAATTTTGTTTGGATTTTCTGATTATAGGAAAGTTAAGTTTTTGTTGTTGCCTAACTCTTAGTAAATAGTTTTGTTCAGTACTTCTATTATTATTTGTATTTGATTGTTCATAATTTTTTTCTGCTAGTGTTTCTATATGGCCTTTTACTTCTAATTAAGTGATCGTCCTCAGCTTCATCTTCCTCGGTAGAATCCGCTAACCTCATCAGTGTTGATGGTGTGTCACTTCCTCTAGCGCGCCTCGAACTACCCAAAGACTGTTGCATATAGAATTATTAAACATACTGATATTATATCCAAATAAAGGCATAATATTAATAAAAGAAATGTTCATTCTGCCAGAAAAAAAATAAGGATTGTTTATATTATGTAAGTTATAAAGATAAAACGTAAAGTAGATCACGTATGAGTTTATAAAACATTAAAATTATATATGAATACACATTTGTATGCAGGGCATAGAGATGACCATTTCAATGAATTGTAATGAAAGGTCTGTAACAGAGGAGAGATAAGGGTGAAATCCAACACGCATGAATGGAGACTGAAGAATGTACTGTAGTGCGTTAGAACACGTCGGAACGGACTAAATTAATGAATCATTTGTTGATCGATCGCTCTGTGAAGTTTTCGTACTATAAACCGAAGCCTATTGGATCATCGAGATGCCCGCACAAACATTTTATGCAAAATGAATGTTATTATCTAGGACCCGTGACCTCAATTTGTACATGTAATGTTAGTAGACAGTTGCCTATTGATAAGGATATTATATCGAACCGTTTGATATAGGAGAACAGCTATACTATAATAATACCAGTGTCTGCTGCAGTGCAAAGCCCGCCTTCTATATACTGTAGTCCGTGTTCCATACAGGCTGCCTAAGCTTCTTACAGTAAAAACTCTTGCAGAATGAACCGTAAGCAATGTCATTAGTTTTTGGGGGTTATTCTTTGAGATATTTCAAACAAAACAGCTTCATACAATTTTGAATGTTTTTGCTTCCTTTTCGAGATAAAAATGGTTTAATATAAAACATTTTATAGCGTATTTTGGGTAATTAATTGATTGAATTCCGATTATGCTCAGTCAAATTAAGAGAAAAGCGTATTGTGGTAATTATAGCCCAGATGTTTAGGCATTTGTAACAGTTAAAATACGCAGGCAAAAAAAGCAATAAAATATAAAAAGGGCAGAGTTATCTTTGAAAAAAACATTTTAAATTTTAAAAAAGGCATAATATATTTTAGCAATGAATTTAAATTTTATCAACATAACTCACATATTATTTACTCCATAGGTGACACATGTTGACTTATCAAATACTTCTTTTCGTGATTAACTATCTTTTCACAAATCTTACATAACAAAACTGTTACATCGGTTGAATACACATGGGCACCAAATTCACTAACGTAAGCATGAAGTTTAATTTTCAATGGTTTACTGAATTTAGGCATTCTAGCTAACCAATCTTATACCTTCTGCCAGCCGACAATAATTGACTGTTCCTCACTCAAATTTCTTTCTCCTACAATAATAAATACGTGTAGCACAAAATTGTAAAAGTAAGATTTGAAAATATGAAAGCAAACAATTGAAAATGCTACGTGACAACTTCTATGAGAACGAGCTTAATATTTAAAATCGTAAAGCTGATTTTTGGTATCGTGAAGACATGACAATATTATATTTGTAACTGTGGATTGTCGATCATTATTCATATTAACCAATTAAAGTTAGTCATTGTTTAAAATATTTAAATTTCATACACATTACAGTACAATTAATTAGAAAATTGCACATAACAAGAAATATTGCTTTAAAATGACAAAATAAGGCATTTATTGGTAAGAAACGCTTTAAAAAGACAAAATAACCAAATAAAAATTGGCCCTATCAGTTTAATTTACTCCAAATCGCATTTATATCTATGCAAATAATGATTTACTTCCACCTAGTAAAAAAGGCATTTTGCCAAACATTCAGGCTCTAAAGATAATGAATGATTGAAAGAATTTTAGTTTTACCATTTAAACGTGAAGGAATCTGATCCGAACAAATGTAAAATTCCTTTGCAGAACGAATAGTTACAGTTGAATATAATTATATTATGCTTTCGTTTATCAGTTTACCGTAATGTTGGCCCATATTAAACAAATGTTAATAGAGAAATGACAGTCATCAGATTCTTTACAGATTCTGTTATACAGAATAATAAGTTTTACAGTATTTCTGTCAGATTCGCAAGCCGCCATACGAGTAAAAGCTTTTCATCTACTTCAAAACGTGTCAAAGTCCAGGAATCTTGAAAAAATATAAATCATTTGATCAATTTAAAAAAAAAAGATCATTAGTATTCAGTTCATTTCATCACATTATAACATAAACGGAAATGAAATAACTGGTTCCCTTGCAAAAAAGTTATAACAATAATACAAATACGAAGCTAGACATTTTCTTTCCATCGTATAAAACAAATCAACAACAAAAAATATCATTTAATCCGGAAAAAAATAAATATGAAAGAAAATTAAAAGGAAAATAATGGAAAATATTAAGAAATCCAGAAGAAATTACACATGTACCTTGAAAATCTGCTATCGCTTTATTTAGATTGATGAGAGGCCAGAACTGTTTATCAAGGCATCTCTACAGAATAGGAATATTCAATACACCTTCCTGCATCCTATGCAACATCAATGAAGACATAAGTATGGAACATCATTAAAGTTGTATAGCTATAGAGAAAAAATATACCTTTGTGGAAAAGTATTGGAGTGCAATACAGCTAATGACTTCGCTTCCAAACGCCTAGGCATTGGACACATACGTTTTAATGACACTGTGTCAAACGTGTGTTTATTTAACACAGTCTCCGAACACTAGTATTGACCAAATTATTTTGGAGGGTTTATTTATAATCACTTGAACTCCAGATTATGCCTCGAGTGCCTGTTTGGGATGGTTCACTCGATTTATATTTTTAGTGTCATCTTCCGGCCACACTACGGACATGACTTGCCATCTAGTAGCCATATCTAAGACATATCTTCTGTCATATTCAGATAAGAGTACTTCTATCTGTGTATTATTTTTGTATTAAAGAGAGATCCAACGAAAAATCGAATCTACGTAAGCTGACAGGTTTTATCACTGTTCGTCTCATATAATAGACAAAATTTACTATTAATTTAATAAATAAATGAAATAAAGGATAATAAATTGAATTAGTAAATAATAAAAGAATATACGAAATGAATAAATAATAAGGAAATAAAGCATGCCATTAGACCTATTTAGAAAATATAAATGGCTTTATTTTAATTTTCTTATGTTAAATATATGGTAAAGGTTGGTAATATTGTGATATGAGTAACATTGTGATAGTTCTTTTGGAGAATCTATTACAATTTTAGTGAGCGAGAGGAAGATTGGTTTTTTGCTTCAACGTATTTAGGGAATGCTCGTGGATAAGTTTTCTGCACAAAACCGGTCCTTCTCTCGCTCAGTAAAATTGTAATCAATTCTCACAAAGAACTATCACAATATTGCTCATATCACAATATTACCAAACTGTACCCTATATAACACTAATCCTTTCCTCTTTAAAATCTATTGGTTAACACTCTTAGAATCATCATAGTAACTGAAGTTTAGCAATAAGTAATTGTAGTTAGTGATTTTAATTCTAAAGATCTCCCTTTGAAAGGAGGTGTAGTTGTAAAATATCTGGTAAAAAATTATTGATCAGTATGTGAAATGGTGTTCTTGCATTTATTACCTATGCAGTAGATTACGTAAAACAGTTAAAAAAATTGTCAGTATTCGTTGTATTTCACCCATCAGTACAGTTTATTTTGCTCTTTTTCAGTCCACCATCTAAAATGGCATTATTGGGTAAGATTTAATTAAAAAAATTGCTTTACATATCGATACTTTAATTTTTCCAGGAAAGGACAACAATGCTGGGTAACTGTGGGTGCTGGACTCCGGACTCATTTCACCGGCTTTATCATCTTCATTTCATTCAGACACTAAATAACTTGAGATGTTGATACAGCGTCGTAAAATAACCAATAAAAAAAGGAAAGGGTAATCAAAATCTGCTAAACCCTATTTATTGCCTTTCTGAACTAATCTTTTCTGAATGTGGCATCTATAAGATTGAACAAGTTATACAAATGTACGTTATTGAAGTATACCCACTCGACAGCGGATTTTCGGTCCCTGCACAGCGACAAGACGTCAAATCCCTTGGATTACGGAGGGAGTGTAGCAATGAGTTCAGTAACATCCCTGCAATTGACGTAGACCATAGGTCCAATATCGGGATAAAAAATTCCGCCGCCTGATAAACACAAAAAGCGCAAAATCTATAATTTATAACATTTACTTATGTTTACAGTACTAAACGAAACGTTAATAAACTTATAATTAAGAGAGGCAACTTTAAAGTGGACGAGTTACGCAATAATAGACCAACCGACAATTTGAAAAAAAAAAATGAGATATTTGCACAACTCTGTTGATGGCAAGCTAATTTATCTCGAAAAAAAAATCAAGAATGCGATATCTGAATTTTGCTGTTATTTATGAGCAAAACTTCGTTTATTGCATAAAATGCATATATTTATTTTGCTTTGAAATATTAATTCAACTGCTGGTCTCTTGTCAAAAATCGGTTAGCTTATTTGGTATTATTTATGCTATTTTTGTAATACACTGGTCAAAAAAAGTTAAGCATAATTAGGCATATAACTGTTTTTATTAATTAAAATAAAATAGATAAATTATAATTGGGTTTCTTGGTTCCACAGAATAAACTTAAAAGTAGAAATACACTATTTGTTAACAATGGACTCAATATGAAATGAAAAAGTTGCATTGTTTGGAAACAACGGAAAAGATAAGGGAAGTTGAAATTCGTACATCATCAAAGAAAAGGAGATGGTGCTTTCAGTACCCTGTTTAATAACGTGTTGGTCCTCCACGAACCCTGAGGCACTCTTGTATGCGACGGGGCATACTCAGTACCAATGCATCTAAGCTCTCCTGAGGCAAATTGTCCCATTCTTCCAAGGCAGCATTCCTGAGTTCTTGAATCGTTAATGGGTGATGTGGACGATTGGAAATGACTCTCCTGAGAAAGCTCCATGCATGCTCTATGCAGTTCATATCCGGTGAGCATGCTGGCCAATCCATTTTTCGGATCCCATGTTCTACAAGATACCGCTGCACACTATGAGCACGATGAGGACGAGCATTATCGTCCTGTAGAGTGAACCCTTCTCCTACAGTCTCTGCAAAACCACTTACTATGGGTTGGAGGATGTTGTTCTCATACACGGCAGCAGTCATGTTTCCCTCTATTGAAACCAGTGGTGTGCGGCGGCCAAACATGACACCTGCCCAAAACAAGATTGAACCACCAAACTGTTGGTGACGTTCCACGGTCATTGAGGGATGATTTCGTTCCCCTGTTCGTCTCCATACGCGAATAGAGTTGTTGTCAGGGTGTAGGCCCATTCTCACTTCGTCTGAGAATAAAGTTCTGGTCCATTGGCCTCGTGTCCAATTCTCATGTGCTCTAGCCCATCTTGCACGAGCACCCGTGTGATGTGGACGGAGTGCTGGAGTCTTGAGTGGTCTTCGAGCATACAACCCTATGTCATGAGGTCTATTGCGCACAGTTTGGCTACTTACAACAACACCAGTGGCTTCGCGCAGGTCATGGCGCATAGTTGTAGCTGAGGCTATAGGGTTCCTACGTGCAGATAACCTTACATACCGGTCCTGACCTGGTGTTGCTTTGCGTGGACGGCCTTCGCGAGGAGGATCTGCTATAGAATGGGTTTCCTGGAACTTTCTCCACAGTCTGGAGACAATACTCTGATTCACATGAAGGATGTTAGCAACATCAACTTGTCTCATGTTTTGTTCCATCAAAGTGATGATTTTGATGCGGTCTGCCATTGTAAGGGTGTTTCGAGCCATTGTACTGCACTATGAAGCACTATGAAGCAAAACGACACTGATTGAACTTTGCTCGAATTACAGACTTTGTTTACTGCACTATGAAGCACTATGACACTGACTGAACTTTGCTCGAATTACAGGCTTTTCTTTACTAGCCGTGATTTGGACGTTACCTAGTGATGCAGACTAAAACAAATGAAAGAGTTTGAATTGGTAAACATAACACGTGCCACATAAAACCAAAAGAAACATAAATATCAGGTATTATTGGGTAATCTGGAAATATGCTTAACTTTTTTTGACCAGTGTAGTATGAATGTTAATGTTATGTTGTATTTAACGACGATCGCAACTGCAGAGGATATATCAGCGTCGCCGGGTGTGCCGGAATTTTGTCCCATAGGAGTTCCTTTACATGCCAGCAAATCTACTGACATGAGCCTATCGCTTTTAAGCACACTTAAATGCCATCGACCTGGTCCGGAATCGAACCCGCAATCCTGGGCATAGAAGGCCAGCGCTATACCAATTCGCCGACCAGGTCGACCTAATAATATGAATGTTATAATACTTCTTGCATAAAATGTTTTATATATAAAAAAAAAAACAGATTTATTGCAATGGCCAGTACCTCGAAACAGGTTTTGGGCGCTTGGTCTCTTATTGCGTAACTCCGTCCAAATCTAGTATTATTCCAGGGTAATCTACAGATGCAAGCATAGACATTTTTCTATAATGATTCCACACATCTCTCCTTTATTTTTTGCTTCTGTTGTAATACGGGATACCATTTGGAATGTAATGAAACATTTTTTAGGGTAATCTGCTACGTTACATATTGAGCAAATGTTAGAAAAGGATTTAGTATCGTCTTCGTTTATCTACGTATATGGTCCAGAACTATCCTTCCACTTACTTTTCTATTGCTACCCAATACATCGAATTTTATTCTACCAATTTTGTGTCAGACGCATAAAAGGAAGTCGTAGCAGAAAGGAGAATGTTACAGAATTCTTTCTTGTCTTTTATGCGGTATTTTACCGCTTCAGCTTCGCAGGTTTTTCCAGCGCTTCCTTGGTTCTTCCTGATATATCTCACAATTTTATTTTTAACTGTCAGCCATCTTACATAATATTATTTTTACATTATCAGCAGGTAAATATAGACATATGTAATCCGTTTACTTATATTTGGAAATAATTGAAACTTAAGTAATTAAAAATTCCAATAATTATATAAATAATTTCTGTACATACTATTTTCTTACAGTACTACTTAAAGTAAATTACAGTGGATGGTGGAAACATATATGAAGGGTACATACACGGGAAAAACGAACAATGTCACAATTCCTTTAAGGCTGATGTCGTTATCTAATTCGCTGTATTACTACAAACTTTAGTGTTATTTTTATCAAAAGTGGTAAAGGAGAATTAAAACCAGGGATAGACTCATAATTTCCTTCATTTCAAGTAGAAAACCTAATAAAGTTTGCAGTAATTACTAAAATAGATCACTATCTCACCCTTAATGGAAATGTGACATTTTCCCTTTTTCCCTTGTACCCAGCATATATATTTTTTAATTTGGAAAGAATGAATATTGCAGCTTTTACATATTATGACTTAAGCCTAATTTGTGAAACATGACATTAGTGATTATGATATGAATAAGGAAGATTATATTATGCTACTTTGTATAAAATAAATTGTAAGTATAAGTAACGTTCATTATTTGATAAAATATATCGAAATAGTGATCATGGTAATGGACCTAGTAATAATAATATTAATAAATATATATAGGGTAAAGTTCAGTATTATTGTGATATGAGTAATATTGTGATAGTTCTTTTTGAGAATTTATTACAATTTTACTGAGCGGGAAGAAGATCGGTTTTTTGCGTCAACGTATTAAGGGAATGAATGTTCGTGGACAAGTTTCTGCCCAAAACAGGTTCTTCTCTCGCTCAGTGAAATTGTAATAAATTCTCAAAAAGAACTATCACAATATTACTCGCATCACATTTTACCAACCTTTACCCTATAATAAAACGCAACAACATGAAGTGTGTACATTCGAGCTCTATGGTCTGAAGTGTTATGTGAAAGTGGATTTATAAAGGTTCATTAGATAAGAATTGATTTTAACCAGCTTCTCTTATAAATTTGCATATGAAGAAGGTTCAGTTTATTTAACAATTCCAACTATGTAACCTGCATGCATGTATTACTGTTGCTAGACAATACATAACCTACATTTTACACTTTTCCAGTTTAAGCACGCCTGCCATTTATTGACTACAGTGCATAACTATGTTCAGTCCTCTAAGAATGCACTTTAGTGCGCTATTTTAGAGGCAGTAAGCAATCTTAGAGGGACATTTCGTCTAATACAAACATTTTTTTTTTAATTAAATATTATTTCTTGCAGCTTTTTACTCAAGTGTATCGTGACTTTGACGCATGTTAGGAAATCAGACAGAAAATTAATATCTACCCAGGAAATATTAGAGAAAAATCAAACACGAATCGAAAATGTGAAAGCATACGAAAATGGAGATCAAATTTCCTTAGTAGTTCAACATGAGATTATTAAAGGGGCAATAATTTCAGCAGCTATGATCTCTCCGTTACCAAAGAGAGTGGAGCCAAAGTAAAGGAAACGAATTAAAAAAAAAAAAATCTGAGATTTTGTCTTCGTCTCCCTATAACTCACTTCTAGAAACAATAAAAACTTCTAGCAACAAGAAACAATGCAAAAAGACCAGTGTTAGTGATTCTTCAGCTACAACAAAAAAGTCGTGCAACATTAAACAATGAAGGAAGAGCTTCAATTGCGACAGTTCATTCAGCGTCTACTTCATCACATCGTACAGTTTCAGAAGGAAGCATTTTCTGTCCTGATTGTGACGAAGCCTATGAAGAACCAATTTCTGAGAACTTGGTGCAGTGTGGTGGGTGCAAACAGTGATTGCATGAAGATTGTTCAAGCTACGAACGCGTTCGACTTTTTAAATGTGACATGTATTGACCCGCATTCTTAAAGGACGACGTGAGCAGTCTTAAAAGACAGTGTCTGTAAGATTGCGTGTTCACAACTTTTCAAAGAAGCATTTTTTCATAGAACGAATATTTCATTTTTGTAACTTTTTTCATATTGTTGTGGTCTTAGGATTCAAGAGTTTCGTTTTATAAATACAATTTTTATACTGGTCTCAGAAATGACGCAAATCCACTAAGTGCGCAATCTTAGGAGCATTTACCTTAAGACATCTGAGTCCACACCTGTGGAGTAACGGTCAGCTCGTCTGGCTGCGAAACCAGGTGGCCCGGGTTCGAATCCCGGTCGGGGTAAGTTACCTGGTTGAAGTTTTTTCCGGGGTTTTCCCTCAACCCAATATGAGCAAATGCTGGGTAACTTTCGGTGCTGGACCCCGGACTCATTTCACCGGCATTATCACCTTCATATCATTCAGACGCTAAATAACCTAGATGTTGATACAGCGTCGTAAAATAACCCAATAAAAAAACATCTGAATGAAGGAATATTGGAAGGCCAAACGAAAAGATGGATGGATCTGTGAAGTTGTAACAGGCTATGGAACTAATACGTAAAGGAAGATACTGCTGCTGTTGATGACGATGACGACGCTAGTGATGGTGGTGATGATGATGTGATTACATTATTATTTCGTATAAATTAATCTGATTATTTAGGTCTTGCTTTTGTCTCCAAAAATGTGTTTTTCCAAAGTCAGGCCTAGCAAAATTGTTTTTCGCACATAAATATAGTAGTAGATTCAGTTCACTTCATGAAAATAAAATGTAAACATGTGCAATAATCGCTCCTTAGGCAGTATTTGATAGTCAGAAAAAACTCTACCTACACATAAAAGTTACGTGTGATATCTCAAAATATTACAAATACATTAATGATCCATTATAAGACTATAGAACATGGAGGGAAAACAGCCACTCTCACTGTCAGAGAGCTTAGCTTCTCCTGCTAGAATTACTATTTTACTATTGTACGTACGTACTCATTCTCACTGCTCTGTTTACAATACGAGTTTCCCACCCCTGCTATAGAAATGAGCAATTTTATTATTTTTTTTTTCCATGCGCTGTCGCACAAGTTCCCATAGTAATACTAATTCTCACTTCAGTAATAGAACTTACAGCAGAGTCCGTATAGGTCAGTTTCTATCTGATGCTTTTGCAATTCACTGTGAGCTAAAGTAAGGAGATGCACAATCCCCTTTATTTTTAACTTCGCTCTAGAATATGCCATTAGGAAAGTTCAGGATAACAGACAGGGTTTCGAATTGAACGGGTTACATTAGCTTCTTGTCTGTGCGGATGACGTGAATATGTTAGGACAAAATCCACAAACGATTAGGGAAAACACGGGACTTTTACTTGAAACAAGTAAAGTAATAGGTTTGGAAATAAATTCCGAAAAGACGAAGTATATGATTATGTCTCGTGACCAGAATATCGTACGAAATGGAAACATAAAAATTGGAGATTTATCCTTCGAAGTGGTTGAAAAATTCAAATATCTTGGAGCAACAGTAACAAATACAAATGACACTCGGGAGGAAATTAAACGCAGAATAAATATGGGAAATGCCTGTTATTATTTGGTTGAGAAGCTTTTGTCATCTAGTCCGTTGTCAAAAAATCTGAAAGTTAGAATTTATAAAACAATTATATTACCGGTTGTCCTGTATTGTTGTGAAACTTGATCTCTCACTTTGAGAGAGAAAAAGAGATTAAGAGTGTTTGAGAATAAGTTTATTAGGAAAATATTTGGAGTTAAGGGGGATGAAGTTACAGGAGAATGAATAAAGTTACACAACGCAGAATTGAATTCTTCACCTAATATAATTAGGAACATTAAATCCAGACGTTTGACGTGAGCAGGGCATGTAGCACGTATAGGCGAATCCAGAAATGAATGCATATGAAGTGTTAGTTGGAGACCGGAGGGAAGAAGACCTTTAGAGGGCCGAGACATAGATAGGAGGATAATAATAAAATGGATTCGAGGGAGGTAGGATATGATGATAGAGACTGGATTAATCTTGCACAGGATAGGGACCGATGGCGGGCCTATGTGAGGGCGGCAATGAACCTGCGGGTTCCTTAAAAGCCAGTTGTAAGTAAGTAAGTAAAGTAAGTAATAGAATTATATCAATATCTCTTCACACGAGTCTCTGTGTGTTTTATTTTATCTTTACCGAATCTGCATCAAATGTTTGTTTATCTAGCATCGATGACATTTTTGTGATTGCGATGGAATTTGGCGAGATGGTTTCAGGTATTCGCTATGGGTTAACCTACCATTCGCATTACAGTTCAGGGAACCCCTAAAACAATGCAACCAGATAAGTTTATTTAGCTCAAATTCGAGGGTATCTGAAAAGAGACTAATTTCCACATCTCTGTCTTAATCGAGTGCCTTTTCGCTGTGGAGTTACGACAAACGACACATAAATGTAACATAAAAAAGCAAAAAACGAAAGTTAGCTTGAAACAATGTTTTCTGTCTCAAGTTTTAACATATTTCACTTCAATGACTCATTACTGTTCCACACTAGCAATCAGCAATAAAACGAAAGCAGATGTTGCCAAGAATTTTTGTAATAACGAAAGGAGGGGGTAGTTGCAGGCCTGTGAATTCTATACAAAAACATACTCAGAAAGTTTGGGGGAGTCTGATACTGCCTTCCATACTGCAGCTTCCTTATATTTAAGGAACATAACATTATTTCGCTATCGTGTCAACTTGGCAACGTTTCCGTAACTTTATAAATTGTATGTGATGGGTTGAGAGACAGTATATTCAGTCCAAACTGCTGAGCAGTTCGTAATTTATTTCAGATTTGTAGCTTAGACCATTAAGGAGTGATATATTGCAAAGAGGAAGGGTATGTTGTGTCCATTGCGGAAATAAATGAAATAGCCGCTTTTTTTTGTCGGAAGTTTACTTCGACTGATCAATATTATCATTTCTTGTTCATATAACACCGTAAACAATTTATTATCAACTGAATTTTTTCTTTAGTGTAAGTATAATTTTCTTCATTTACATAATCATGAGTAACGAATTTTAAGGGGGATTGAACTGAATTTTGGGAAATTCTAAACCAGGCTAGCAGAACTGAGCGACAATTGTGGCGTTGCGTCACTCATCGCATACATCACTCGCCCCTTCCTTCTATCCCCGTGTCATTAACTTGGTAGGGGAGAGGATTTGTATTCAGTGTCTGTCTTATGTGATTGCGTACGGGCCATAGTTACGTCATTCAACGCCGGTGGACTGTGAACGGGGAACCAACGCTTTCCCCTTGCTTTTCACCCCTCGCTCGGCAGTTCTGTATCCCTCTTCTAAACTATAAAATACACATGAATTATTTTTTGCATACTAGTTCTGGCCAGTACTTGGTACAAACATATAAATTTAATTTAATATAAAATAATAATAATAATAATAATAATAATAATAATAATATAAATTTAATTTAATATAAAACATATAACAGCTTTAGTGTAAGTAATATCAGCATTATTATTATTCATATTAATTTTATGTTAATATTTTGATGTCTATATAATTCCTATATCATGCTACAATTTCACAAATTTTGAAATATTTTTTTCTCAATGTAGGTTATCGCATGGTAAAACATAATTTGCATTTTGTCTGCTCAAGCTCTAATTATGTTTTGAATTTAAAATCATTAAATTTATTCATTTCAAAATTTAAAACAAATCCTGCATATTAGGGAATTAAAATTTTTTAGACCCAATGATACTTTACACTACACAAATTTGAATGTCAATTATCAAATATTGGAATATAGTATTTAATATTTTTAGTATTTATTTATTTAACCTGGTAGAGATAAGGCCGTCAGGCTTTCTCTGCCCCTCTACCAGGAGATTCCGACTATAATATGAAGAATAAAATTACAATTAGTATTAAATTTGCAATTACAATTGCAAATAAAATTACAATTAGTATTAAATTTACAATTACAATTATAATAAAAATCAAAGTTGTGGGTGGGTGCGTCTCGATGTTGCGTGAGATTCACTCAGGGTAGCCGAGGTACGGTTGTGGTGTAGGTTGATGTCGGGAATAATACCAAGCCGGCTACTTAAATAAAAGGCAGCGTAAACTTCAAAACTATAAGTTTATTGTCGTATCCACTTGGTAAACCCTAGAGTATGTATTTCCGGCTGACTTATAATTCAATCGTTGGTCGCAATTCTGTATCGACTCAGTTGCAGCTCTGAATAAGCTCTATCCGATACTATAAATTCAATACTCTGTCCCGTACACTACGACACGAAGCGAAATAGTAGTCCTGTCGACACCAAACGAAGTAGTTATTCTGCCCTGTATGTAGGGCCGCCGACACGATGTAAAGTTGTTTTGATGATCTCCGCTCCGAAGCGGAATAGTAGTCGTCATCTCCGCTCCCCGTCACCCTTATTTATAAAAACCTATCCTACGCTAAAACTAACTATCCTATTGGTTAAAAACTACGTCACTAACTGGCCTAAAATCTATTCCCTATTGGTCCAAAGTGACCTCATACGCTGGACCAAGATCTCTTCTTATTGGGCGCGAAATATGTCATCTCTAAATTTAAACTTTGGATTTCCCATAACCTCAAATTAGTTTGTATATCTCACAGGAATACCCGTTCTTTGGAAAACCCAAGCTTGGCAGTATCTTTCCCACGGGTCTAGTCCGACTCCGGCTTTTATGCTTCATCGAGTCTATACGAAACCCCGCTCAAGGTGGCCCTAAATGTGTCCGATGCTGACAAGTGACGAAACACCTGTGTGAGGAAGCTAATTCTAACGAAGTCGCCAGAACATCCCCGCGAATACATGTAATAAAATATGGAGATATCACTTCGCTAATAAATCGGTCTCTCCCTCTCCTAATTACTGCTTCAAATGCCCATCTACATAACCATTGGAAATTCCCGAAAGAGTTTCCAATGTTATGAGATGTCCCCGCTTTCTGCCTATAACTAGCCTCATAGTTCCCCCACGCGATCAGCCGGTAACACATTATTTACAATACAGTGAGATTACAATGTCACTACAAACAATTACAATAAATATTACATATATCTTCACAAGCCTTTCTATGTACACAACTCTCACACAATAAGCACAACAATGTACAATTTATATCCACATTTACATATGTACAATACCATTCATTCACATATTTACATTTATTTATTAATTGATCAATTACACACTCTGCGTGCTTGGTTGTACCAGCCGCCCTGTACAGGTTCACCTAGCTGTACGCGTGAGACTAACCATCCTACTCTTTCTCATTCCTGCCTCCTAGCCTCTCCTGTTTGAAAGGCCTCAAGAGTTGCTTGTGGTACCTTCCAACAGGTTTACTTTTTCCCCTTTCTACCAATTCGAAAGTATGGTCTCCATATTTACTTTTAATTTCGTAGGGCCCTTTGTACAGTAACTCCATGCGTGAGTAACGTCCTCTAAGGGCGGAAGATAACTTCACGTCCCTTAGCAATACCAAATCGCCGGGTGTGGGCTCCCATTTGTGGCGATATCTTTTAACTTTACCGAGTCTATACTCAGCCTTTTTCCTGATTCGGTCGAAAGCTAGTTTACACAGTAGTTCCGCACTAGGAGGCTCACCCTCCTGTATTGCCTGCGGCAAACTCTTTATCATGGGATCGGGATCGATCCCTAACATGAGTTTGATCGGAGCTATTCCGGTCGTTGGATTGATGGAGTGGTTCATGACTCTCTCAATCACCTCACATTGCCTAAACCAGTCCTTATGGTTTCGGTGACACAGAATGCGGAGGTACAATGATATATCCCTAAGCGCTCTTTCGCAGGGATTACCGCTGGGAAAGTATGCGGAGCAATTGTATAGTTTCACGCCCGCATCTTCCAGCCTTTTGCAAAACACTTTCGATTTATGTACCGACACATTGTCACTGAGCACCGCCGTTACCGGACCGTAAGTCGGTATGTAATCTCTAACCAGCTTGTCAGCACACAATTTACTAGAGATATTTCTTAAAGGGTAAATCTTTACAAATTTTGTAAAGACATCGTACGTAACAAATATGTACCTGTGTCCGAAGGACGATGTGGGCATTGGACCGTGTTCGTCCACTGCTACAAGTTCATTCTTTTTACCCCTAATAATGACCTGTGGTACATTGTCATACCTTACATTTAGAGGTTTCGCCCTCTGGCATACCTCGCAACGAGATATTACCCTTCTAACCTTCTTTGACAGTTGCTTAATATAAAATGATTCTGACATAGTTAAAATGATCCTATCACTCCCAGAGTGACACATAGATTGGTGAAAGTTATTTATAAGTTCATTCTCCATACTCGCAGGTATGTATATCTTCCACTTCTGGATATCCCTACCATGCAATTTATACAAGATACCAGAGCGCAATCCATACGCTTCGTCTTCCACCTGTGAGATTTCTCTAGCTTTGTCCCTTAAGGCCCTTATCGTGGAATCCTCCTGCTGCAAATCTGCAATTCTCCGAAATTTTCCCGTCAGAGCTCCATTCCTCGTGGAATCAATTTTCATCACGGCAATTTCGTACGCGGGGGCGGTGATAGTTTCCGGTAGCCCCAATTTGGAATTCAAACGAGAGAGACAATCACCAAAGATATTGTCTGCCCCCGGAATATGTCTGATCGTCACATCATGAGCCAAAATTTCGTGCACATATCTAGATATTCTAGAGTTCGTCAATTTGCATCTACTCAGAAACGCTAGGCTTACATGGTCAGTAAATATGATTATCTGCCTATTAAAGATATACTGACGGAACTTCTGTAGTGCGAAGTACACAGCAGAAATCTCTAGTTCCGTGATTGATGCGTTGCTTTCGGTACGCGACAGTCCCCTAGAAGCTGTGGCAATCACATGTCGCTTATTATCTTCATCTGTCTGACATAGAATTGCTCCATATCCATATGAAGACGCATCCGTATAAATCTGAAAAGGTAGGCTGTCGTTAGGCCTTTCCAACAGAATTGAGTCGGCAAAAAGCAGTTTCGTTCGATCGAATGCTTCCTGCTCTGCCGACCCCCACCTGAAGGGTGTATCCTTCTTCAACAATGCTCTGAGTGGGGCTACATGCTTAGCATAATTGACGAGAAACCGATTCTGGTATTGTAGGATACCTAGATACCTACGAACCTGTTTCCGGTTCCGCGGCGGCGGGATCCTCGAAATGCTCTGAATTCTCTCTTGGTCCGGTCTAATTCCGTCAGACGAAATTACGTAACCCAGGAAAACTGTCTCAACTTTAAAAAATGCTGTTTTCCCCAGCTTGACTGTCATACCAGCCTCTCTCAATTTAGTAAGTACAAAATCAATATCCCTAATATGCCTATCCACATTATTGCCATATATAAGAAAATCGTCAATGTACTGTGCCAGAAAACCTTTCGTCGAATCACCAAAAATTATGTCAAGTGCTCTTAGTAGCGCAGATCCAGAACTCGCGATGCCGAATGGGCATCGGGTATACGATAAACTTTCCCGTTATGTAGGAACGCTGTGAATTTTCTCGAGTCCTCGTCCAGCGGAATCTGCCAATACGAACTGGTCAAGTCCAAACTAGTGAATATAGAACAGTCACTGATACGGCCTAACAAAGTGTCCACTGACTCCGTCCTGAAATTATCTTTAACTGAAAACGAGTTAACGTGTCGGGCATCGATCGTTACTCTTAAGCTTCCGTTGGGCTTCCTAACCCAGCACAATGCATTTACGTAAGGCGAGTCCGATACTTCTATAACTCCGTCTTTAAACATATCATTTATGACTTCGTCTGCCTGATCCCTTAAAGATAGGGGGATGGGTCTACATTTATGTCGAAATTCCTCCATTCCTACCACCTTAATTTTGTGTGTATACACTCTACACAGACCCGGCGCGTCTGAAAAGACATTTAAATGGCTACCTACAACATCCATTAAGCGTTTTCTTTCACTCTCACTCAGGCCGTGTGCCTGGTTAACTTTATCTCTCACTATTTCGAAAGTACCTGTCTTCCTATTGTCATACGCGTCTACCTGTCTACGATCGCCCGGCGAAATCTCATTACAATATCTGGCCCTACCGCTAATGAGATTGCGTCCTATTTGTCTCGCCTGGACTAATTCGCCGTTACACAACTCGCATTCTCCGCAGCCTACTTGACACACTCCCCTAGTTACCTCGTTACCTTCCCACGGATTAACCTCTATAATTACATTCTTACAAATTTTGAGGTGCTCTACAAAAAATAACTCTTCCTGTAATTCTATCTCTCCCGCGGTTCTCTCATCTAACTCAGCTCGAGCGTTATTGCTACTGAATGGGACATGGCCTACACTGCCGTTACCTGCCGTAACCCCTAGTCTGTTTTCCCTGAAATCTAATAGCGCGTGCCATTCATAAAAGCTTTCTACTCCAATAATGATGTCGGTAGTCAACCTTTGTATCACAAGAAAAATAGCATTTAATTTCACGTCTCCGCACTCTAACTCGAACCATACTTGATATTTTACCTTTTCCTTCTTCTTACTTAGGGCGCCTGCACAGTACAGTGAACATATCGGTAACGTTTGCAGTTTTATTCCTGAATCCCTAACCTTTTGAAAAAATTCCAAGCTGCATACATTATTTGTGGAGCCCGAGTCCAACAACACACAACACTTTATCCCAAATATTTTGGCATCTATATAAGGCAATACATAAGTCCCATTATTTTCTAACTCTGGGTTAGTAATCTCGCTCTGTCTCTTTACGCTTACCGCGTTGGTGGATTCTTTGGATAGTGACTTATTGCACTTAGCTACAGAAATCTCCGAACCCTTGAGACTTCCGTCTAGCAGTTTCCCGAGTGCGACGCAGTCGGTTCCACTGCTATCTCGTCTCTATTTCTACTATTTATAGGCTCCCGGCCCATACTTATTCTGACCGGACTTTGCTGACGTCCGTTCATGTCTCTATTCCTACTTTGTCCCACGTTACACTGTGTAGGTGGCCTATGGCACCCTTGTGAGGCCATTTCTTGTAGGACGTCTCGCCTATCTCTCTCCTGCTCCTGTCTCCTCCAATCACCTCGATTTTGCGGTCCCCTGCTAAAATTAGGCTGCCAGAATCCCTGTCTGTAATTTCTGTTCCTAAGCCAGTGTGGTTGGGTTCTAAGCCTATTATTTCCATTTTCTTGTCTTCCCGTGTACCATCTTATGTGGTTAACCCTACGCACGGGACCAACACCTCCTCTATCGTTTCTCATCCTGTTATGACTACTCTGGTTATTCCTACTATTATTGTAAGGACCCCCAAAGGGCGGGTCACTCCTTCTCTCCCTGTTGGGACTTTTCCCTCCGTTATGGCCATTATGGTACCGACTATGTGCATTGTTGGGGCTCCTGTCACCACCCCAGTTACTCTGATTTTGGGCTCCTGTCCTTGGGGATGAAAAGGCCGTACTTGCCCCCTTCCCCGCTTTCTGGTCGGTGGGGCTTGAACCCTTTCCTTTGCCATGTTCATAATCTGCCTGTCCACTACATTCATAGTGCGTGGCGTCCGAACCATCCAGCGCAGTCAATAAATCTATTGTTTCCCCGAAGTCTCGGGGCCCTGCTACGATCAGATTATATCTTATGTTCTCGGGATACTGCGAAATCACAGTTTGGATCAGCTCTGAATCCGGTATTGGCGGATTGAGGCTTTTCCCTTTCTTAACAATTTCAAGAAAATAATCTATCATAGAGACGCCTCTTCCCGCGTCAAACCTGCTCTGATTAATTTCCTTCCTAATTCTTTGTTGTTGTCTTTGTCCCCAGTATCTCTCCGAAAATTTTTCTCTGAATTCCTCATGAGTGACATTATCCCCTAGGGCCACTAGCGCCCAGTTGAGTGGTCGGCTCTTTAGGCTCTTTCGTACGACAGTCATTTTTAAGTCATCCGGCACCCCTCTTACTCTAAAGTACGTTTCTAGCTCACTTATGTAGTTATGTGGGTTTGAAAATTCAACCTCATCAAAAATAGGGTAACCAATCTCATTCAAAATGTGAGTGGGGTACTGGGGACGGCCTAAATATGCCTTGTCGTTTACACTTATCAACTCACTACGCACATCATCCCGTGAGGTCTGACATTCCTCACCAACACTATTGTTAACATGTCTTACATTTATGTTGCTACCTGATGCCGGGCTCTCACTTGTGCCCTCTTGTCTAGAAACTGCACGGTCCGAGCTGCTATGTCCGCTTAAATTTGCGGGACTACCCCCATTTAGTACGTCGTTTATTGAGTTTAGTTTACTTCTTAATTCTTCCAAACATTCGTTATCCGCCCTTTCTTTATTCTTTATGGCTCGCTTGAGACCGTCCACTTCCTGATCCATCTCACCTATTTTCTCTTCCACCGAATTCTGAATTTCTCGAACCTTCTCCACTATCGTTTCCTCAACAGCTGATTTTAGGTCGCTATTCTCTCTAGTAGCGCTATCTCTAACTCTAACTTCTAAATCCTTCATACTTTCTGACATCCTATCCATAGCTATCTTCAATTGGTTCTCCATTCCGATCCCATTCTCGGTTAATTTCCCCTCTAGCTTCTCTATTTTGTCCTCCATCTTGTTTCCTCTCTCCGCTAATTTTGCAATATGATCTCTAATCTCTCTCGAACTTTCCCCCAATCTATTTTCCATTTGTTTTATTTGTTCTCTACTTTCCCTTGAGTTATTCTCTAATTTAGTTTCCATTTGTTTTATTTGTTCTTTACTTTCCCTCAGAATCTGTTCTCTACTTTCCCTTGAGTTATTCTCTAATTTAGTTTCCATTTGTTTGATTTGTTCTCTACTTTCCCTTGAATTGTTGTCTAATTTATTTTCCATTTGCTTTATTTGTTCTTTACTTTCCCTTGAGTTATTTTCCATGAATTGTCTCATCTGCTCCCATAACTGTTCTAGCGTCATTTCCCCTTTGCCACTGTCTCTACTCTGTTGCTTTTCCACCGTTCGCTCTCCCTCTATTTCTTGTCCTGCGTTATTCTCGACCTCCTCCCTAATTTCCATAATTTCCTCGTCCTTCCTTTGCTCCATGGTTCCCTTGTTTCTATTTCCTCGTCTTTCTCGTATTTTCCTAACTACCTTACTCCTATGGCTACGTAGTATCATCTATATGCTACTCTGTCATCTATCCGACGCTTGCTTTCCCAATAATAATCTAACTAGGCCTGTATTTGCACTCGACTCACTTCCAACAAATTACGCAATACACTTATTTCACTCTTTCCCCCAAAATATCCCACACAAAAAAATACATATATATATATATATATATATATATATATATATATATACACCCGAAATATCACACCAGAAATTGAAACATATACACTTTATAATTATTCCCCCAAAATATCATATACATATATACACATTTATACGTCTTCTATTCATACTTGCCACAGCCTCTCCGAGTCGCCTTCTCTGGTGGTCCCCGTGTTGTCTTCTCTAGTGTTGTCGTGATGTCGCGATGGCTTGGTTCTGTTCCCGCCTTCCAGCGTCGTTCCTCGGCTATGCAGGGCTGAACTGCTCCGTCCGGTCCTCCTCGTTGTTTGGTGCTGTGTTCGCACCCGGGGCCGGTCACTGGAACAGCTGTCTTCCTTCGAGCCCCACGTTGGAAAGCGCCATTTGTGGGTGGGTGTCGTTATTGAGGCCCCACGTTGGACGCCATTTGAGGGTGAGTGGTTATTGTGACCACACGTTGGGCGCCATTTGAGGGTGGGTGCGTCTCGATGTTGCGTGAGATTCACTCAGGGTAGCCGAGGTACGGTTGTGGTGTAGGTTGATGTCGGGAATAATACCAAGCCGGCTACTTAAATAAAAGGCAGCGTAAACTTCAAAACTATAAGTTTATTGTCGTATCCACTTGGTAAACCCTAGAGTATGTATTTCCGGCTGACTTATAATTCAATCGTTGGTCGCAATTCTGTATCGACTCAGTTGCAGCTCTGAATAAGCTCTATCCGATACTATAAATTCAATACTCTGTCCCGTACACTACGACACGAAGCGAAATAGTAGTCCTGTCGACACCAAACGAAGTAGTTATTCTGCCCTGTATGTAGGGCCGCCGACACGATGTAAAGTTGTTTTGATGATCTCCGCTCCGAAGCGGAATAGTAGTCGTCATCTCCGCTCCCCGTCACCCTTATTTATAAAAACCTATCCTACGCTAAAACTAACTATCCTATTGGTTAAAAACTACGTCACTAACTGGCCTAAAATCTATTCCCTATTGGTCCAAAGTGACCTCATACGCTGGACCAAGATCTCTTCTTATTGGGCGCGAAATATGTCATCTCTAAATTTAAACTTTGGATTTCCCATAACCTCAAATTAGTTTGTATATCTCACAGGAATACCCGTTCTTTGGAAAACCCAAGCTTGGCAGTATCTTTCCCACGGGTCTAGTCCGACTCCGGCTTTTATGCTTCATCGAGTCTATACGAAACCCCGCTCAAGGTGGCCCTAAATGTGTCCGATGCTGACAAGTGACGAAACACCTGTGTGAGGAAGCTAATTCTAACGAAGTCGCCAGAACATCCCCGCGAATACATGTAATAAAATATGGAGATATCACTTCGCTAATAAATCGGTCTCTCCCTCTCCTAATTACTGCTTCAAAGTACGAAAAGATTACATACAGAAACAGAAAAAAATTTCAGAACAATATGTTAATAAATGTGAGACTGGATAGATTTTAAAGAAGTGAATGTGTAGACAAAATTTAAACCAAGAAAATAGAAAACAAAATTTAAATGCATTCTACATACATTCTGAAAATCTATCAGTTCGACACATACTATGTACACTATCTGAAACGGACTCTCTGCCTCAATGTGAAAATAATCACTTAGAAAGTTGAGGAAAATCACAATAATTTTGAAATACAGACAGGAGAAACCTTGCAGACAGAATAGACATGATCTATCGTGGCATTTAAATAGGTAGCGAATGACTTCAAAAATGGCGGCAGAAACACCTGTTAGAAGAGCAATATGCAAATGAAACTTGGTGAAATGTTTCATAACAATATTTAGAAATTTTTAAGTGTAAAAATCCAAATATCACATTTTTAGGTCATGTATACCTATTTTTCAGTTCAGTCTCCCCTTAACTTTGCCTTAACATTTCTTAACGTATAAGGATGGATTATCACATCATCATAATATGAGTACAAGACGTACTGCTGACCAAATAGAATCTGTATCGACAAAACTCATGTGATTATATAAAATGTTTGCGAGCCTATGGAAATGAGACAAGTAGCCCTAATATGAAATTTACACTAACCAAAGAGTATAACAAGATTGCAGTCTTTTCTCCAGTTTTGTTTAATGTATACATGAATAAAATAATAAAGAAATGGTATGAAGAAACAAATAAAGAAATATAATTTGATAATACAAATTACTGGAAATATATTACTGTATGCCAGCCGTGGCGAAAATGTGACTCACGAGCACATTGTGGTTCGCAATGATAGCTGTGCATTTCTCTTACTTCCTGCCTTCCCTAACTCCACCCTCTCACTCGTTGGAACCAAATTCCGTTTCATTTGCTTATTTGTCTCTGACCTGCGAGTGGCGTATCGTCCAATGTCTCTCTCGAAACCATGTACCTCTACAGAAACGAATGTTTCAAGTAGGATGGGAGGACGCATTTTTTTGCTGCCAATATGAGAAGAATATTAAATGTATGATTTGTTCACAAGTATTACGAGGAACGGTTGTATAACATAAAACGGTACTATACTACATGCTACTCATGAATCATTAAAAGGTGAATTATTATTATTAATATTATTATTATTATTTCTGTACGTCGATCCTTTTTCAGCAGATGTACGAATAATGCGGTTAGATCTTCAATTTAAACTCGCAGATTTACAATGTGATTTTAAATGAAAGCTAATGTAAGGACTTGATAAATGTTGAACTTTTCAAATCTTTGCCAAAAAATAAAGGTCCGAACCTTCGTTCTTTCGCTTGCTCTGTTGAAGCCATGTTCGCTACAACTTACGTTTGTGAAAAATTATTTTCAACAATGAAAATAATAAAAACCAAATTCAGATTACGACTGACAGACAAATACCTTCATGATAAACTACGACCGTCAGTAAGTGACATAATTCCTGATTTTGAAACTCTGTCGCAGAGACATTCTGAAGACATAGGTTGTGATAATGTGTCCTATGTTTTTTTGTTCATTTCTTTCTACGTTACACGTACTAAACTTTAGTTTGTAACCTTATACTGTATAAAATTATATTTAAGTGATTGACAAAAGGAAAATGGAATCCGTTAATAACTCAGACAGTTTCTTCACTTCCCCGTCGAGTGTCCGCCCCCCTCCATAGGTGCTATGCACGTTGCAGGTTACACAGTGGCTCGGCGCACGATTACATTTTCGCCACGGCTGCTGTATGCTGATAATCAGGTAATAGCAACAAGTACAGAAGACGAACTGCAAAGGAATGTTTAAATTGCATAAAATATGTCAACAATAGAATTTCAGAATAAGTGTACAGATTTAAAAAAAATGTGTCATTCCAATGCTAACAACAAATTAGATCCAAAGTAGCAATAGTAAAGAAAGACATCGAACAAGTAAAGCATTTTAATTACCTAGAATGTTACATCTCTTTTGATTATAACAGTGATATAATGAATAAAGTAGCAACATTGCAAGAAGTAAATAAAACACTATATAATGAGACAACAAAATATACACAATTATAATTCTATAACAGATGATCAAATAATAGGATAAAATACTTCAGATGGACTTAACAGACTAGTTTATCACGCACCACAATATAATTCTAAAGATAATCGGGAAATCAGAAGACCTCGTTGCCGATGACAGGATGACCTCTAAGACTTAACAGGGTTGGCTGCCTACCTTGAACAAGAAGAAGAAAAGAAAAGAAGAAAATGATGAAGATGGTGATGATGATAATGATGATGATGATGAAGATGATGATTTATTTTTACACAGTCATCTTTTCATACACAATATGTGTGCTCTTATAACTTATCACTGGACGTTTGAACTTCATGTGGAAAAGGAGAAATTGAGGACTTCAAATGGTAAACCATGAAAGTGCCAAAAACAAAATTGTTCAGTATTACAGAAAAGCGTTATTACCATAGTAAAAGCACTTTCATGTTTTCTTAATGTACATAATATTAAACCTAATATGGAAATTGAAGATAAAATTATTCCAGTTGGAATAATTTTATTATTATGGAATTGGATATTTCATTTTGGTTCAATATACAGGATTATGAAGCTTGCATAACAAATTCGTAAGTAATAGTATAATGTCATTAATGGCATAATTCCTCACTGATACTGGACCAGGGCCTTTACTTTTAACTTCACGAAACCTACAATATTATTGGCATAATAAACACTTTCATTATTCACATTACCTGGGAGAGTTAAGGCCATTCGGCCTTCTCTTTCACTGAACCAATATGATAGCAAATTACTACATTGTTATGAATATAACATAATTAATACAATACAATACAGTACAATACAATTCAAAGCAATACAATTCTACAATACAAGACAATATAATACATAATTAATATAATACAATGACAATTCTTGTTATCTTCACAACACCAATGAAATAATTATGTAATAATAATAATAATAATAATAATAATAATAATAGTCATACCTAAATTAAATTAAATTACATTATTAAACTCGATCACAATTATAACTTCAATTTGACTGCGCCCATAAGAAATCGTTTAGCCTTTTCTTGAAAGTGGTTATTGTCTGGCAGCCCCTAATCTTCTGAGGTAGAGAATTCCATTCACGGAGGACTGAGACAGTAAAAGAGGATGAATAGTGGGATGTTCTATGGGCAGGAATTGCTAGGATTTGGCTCTCCTGTGACCCGGTGTTTAGATTGTGATTGGAGGATAAGTAGTTAAACCGAGAACGAAGATAATTTGGAATAGAAGTGTGGAGAACTCGAAACAGAAGAGACAGCGAATGAAGTGTTCTACGGTTACTAAGTTGCAGCCAGGATAAAGATTTGAACGAAGGTGTAATATGGTCAAATTTGTGAGCATTGCTGTTGAATCTGACATTCATATTGTGCACACGCTGCAGCTTGTTCGAAAGATCAGTTGTCAAGTCTGTAAGTATTACGTCGCAATAGTGAAACAGTGGTAGTACGAGGGTTGCATTAAAGTCTGTTTTAATTCTGGCGGGAGGAAGTTTCTGAATGGGTTAAGAGAATGCATGGTATAGCACATTCTCTTGGATATTTCCTATATTTGTCATTCCCAATTTAAATTTTCGTCCAAGAAAATGCCGAGGTTTCTGACGACGGAATGGTACTGAATACACTCTATGAATAACATATTTACACCAGATCTATAGTTCAACTCTCCATGTCGGAAATAAATCTCTTTACTAGTAGTCCTCATCGCTGGCTGTACTTTCAAACTTCATTTGGTGTCCACACATTTCCAAATAAAACTTTCTGTGCTTATCTTCAAGTAAAAAAGAGACCAATGCTATCAAGTCCTCCTTCTTTTCTTCACTTACGTATTTTTTCATCCTTATTCCTGATACAGAGACACAGACACGTTGTTTCAGAACTAAACAAAACACGGGTATCATCGGTAATGGTGGGGACACATTCATGGTTTTTCTCTTTACTCTACGTGATTCATACACAAGCAGCACAGCTTGTCCACGTCTATATAAACTGAAATTATAATCTGAGGCACATTCACTGTTTATAATTTTGTTCAGCTTGGTACATACATTCAGTCTTACTAAAAGACTTATTTTTCCTTTTTGTGGCACTTTCATGGTTTTCCATTTGAAGTTCTCAATTGTAAATAATAATAATATAATAATAATAATAATGATGATGATGATAATAATGATTTATTTAACCTGGCAGAGTTAAGGCCATACGGCCTTCTCTAACACTCAATCAGGAGTAAAAACTGCGTTACAAAAACACTACAAATTTACAAAGTACACTACAATTTTACACACAAAACTGAATAAGATAATAATAATAAAATGTAAACAACAAGAAAGAAGAAATCAGACATAATATATAATATACAGAAAGAAAGAAAAAAGCATAATAAAATGTGAACAGCCGGTCAAAATAAATGAGGCATACAAAGTATAAAAAAATAAGATAATTTTTGATAATAATAATAATAATAATAGTAATAATAATAATAATGATAATAATAATAGGCCTAATAGTAATAATAATACTGATAGTAGTAATAAAATAGTGCAGTACAAAGCATACAATGAATACAATATTTTTAAGTACACACAGTAAGAAAAATTATGATTATATATAGCTCAACTTATCACATTAGAGATATACCATTATCGGAAAATATGAAAACAAAAATATAAAATAAGTTAAATATCAGTAGGACTTAAAAAATGTGAATACGTGGAAACATGCATTACATGCATTACAACAACTTAAACATTCAAGATTGTGCAGAAGATGCTGCACTTGGTTACCTAACTGATGCATTTAACACTGAGTTTTTAGGTCTCAAATTTATTCCCACTACCGCAGCAGAAATCATGCATGTGATAAAACAACTAAAAACAAAATATTCCTCTGGATATGATGAAATTCCAAGTAAAGTTCTGAAAGCTTGTTCTGAAATATTATCCCCTCCGTTAAGCTATCTATGCAATTTGTCAATGCAATGTGGTATTTTTCCAGAAAGACTCAAATATTCAATAGTAAAACCAATATACAAAAAGGGAGATAAATGTACTATTGCTAATTACAGACCCATATCATTATTAACAACATTTTCAAAAGTGTTTGAGAAAGTTATGTATAATAGATTATATCATTACCTGGAGTCCAACAATATATTAGTTTTAGAACAGTTTGGATTTAGAAAACAAAAATCGACAGAGAATGCTGCTTTTAGTTTGGTGGATGAAATACTAAATTCATTAAATTCGAAACTACATGTAGGAGGGATTTTTTGTGACTTGGCTAAAGCATTTGATTGTGTAGACCATAGTATATTAGTAAAAAAAATTGAAGTTTTATGGTATTAAAGATGAGATGTTGGGTTGGTTTACATCGTACTTATCAAATAGAAAACAAAAGGTAGAAATAAATGTACCAAATAGTCATAAAGTTACTTATTCAGAATTTAGAAATATTAAACATGGTGTTCCGCAGGGGTCAATTTTAGGTCTGTTGTTTCTAGTTTATATTAATGATTTAGCCTTGACCATAAACAATTCATCCCATGTAATTTTATTTGCAGATGATACAAGTGTAATTATTTCAAGCAAACAATACGATCATTTTATAAACACTTCTAATACAGTGCTGAATCTAATGAATGAATGGTTCCATGCAAATAAACTAGCACTTAATGTTGATAAAACCAGTGCAGTCAAATTTAGTACACACAATAGTGCTCAGGTTTCCTACAGTATTCGATTAAATGGAACTCATCTCAAAGAATCTATAAGCACAAAGTTTCTTGGTTTAGAATTGGATAATCACTTGAACTGGAAAACGCATATAGAATGTATTACTCGTAAATTGAGCTCTGCCTGTTATGCATTAAGATCCTTATCTACTATTGGTGATATAAACTTACTTAAAATGTCATACTTTGCATATTTTCACTCTGTAATGAAATATGGATTAATATTCTGGGGTAACTCGTCTGAAGCTAAACACGTTTTTGTTTTACAAAAGAAAGCTATAAGAATAATGGCCGGTGTGCATAAAAGGACCTCATGTAAAAATATTTTCCGAAACTTAGAAATCTTGACTTTACCTTGTGAATACATTCTTTCCCTAATGATGCTGTATATTAAGAACCAAGATAAATTCAGTACTAATCAAGACATTCATCATTTTAATACAAGACATAAATCAGATCTTCATCTACCCTCTGTTAGTCTAAGCTGTTTTAAAAAAGGACTTCGCTATTCATGTATAACAGTCTTCAATGCACTGCCTAATAGTCTTAAAGATTTGAAGAACAACGAGAAAGGGTTCAGAAAAGAATTAACCAAATTTCTACATACTCATACCTTCTACACAATTGATGAATTGTTTATGCTTGTGAATTGAATTATTCTACTTAAATGACATGTACAATTTTATATAGCTCAACTAAAATATGTTTTTATATTGACTTAATCTGTTTACTATGTATTGTATTTTTTGTTTAGCATAACTGATGAATTGTATGTACTGTAAATTGAATAGTATACTGTATAGGTCAACTGATGAATTGTTTAAGCTTATAAATTGAATTAATCTACTTCATATGAATTGTATAGCTTAACGAAAATAAGTTTGTAAATTGAACTAATTTGATTGTATATGTTTGTATAGTTTGGCTGATGAATTGTATATGTTCTTAAAATGATTACTAGTCTGTGTAGCTCTACTGATGAATTGTATATAGACCTACTGTAAATTGAATGGTAATATGTATAGCTCAACTGATGAATTGTTTATGATTATAAATTGAATTAATCTACTTGATATTAATTGCACAAATTTGTATAGCTTAATGAAAGTATGCTACTTTGTATTGTATATATTTGTATAGTTTTGGCCGATGAATTGTATATGCTTTAAATTGAATAGTAATCTATATAGCTCTACTGATAAATTGTTTGTGTTTGTAATTTGAAGTAGTTTGCATGATATGTATTATCAATTTCTGTATATCACAACTGGTTGAATTGTTTATGCCTTAAATTTAATTAAATTGTTTTGTATTATAATATAGCTCAACTTATGAATGATCGTTTGCGTTTGTAAATTTAATAATCTGATTGGCTATGTATTGTATACTTTTAGTAGAGCCATCGATGTAGCTCAGTCGACAGACTCGCTGGGCTGCTGATCCGGAGCTGCGTTCGGGCTTGGGTTGGATCCCCCTTTGGACTTTGGTTTCTTCGGAGGTTTTCCCCAGCCGTGGGACTGAAGCCGGATGGTCTATGGCGAGTCCTTGGCATCAACCCCTTTGATTTGATTACCCCCTTTGATTTGATTACCTGGTTGAGTTTTTCCGAGGTTTCCCCCACCGAAAAGGAAAATGCCGGGTAATATTTTGGCGAATCCTCGGACCTCATCTCATCTCACTACATCTCGCCAAAATGAAAAAAAATGTAAAAAAATTGTACAAAATTGTAAAAATTGTAGAAAATTACTAAATTGTAAAACTATAAAAATTTGTAAAAATTGTAATTGTAATATTGTAAAATGTTGACATGTTCCACATCTTAAAGCTTCATTGCTCATGTAAGATCTATGGAATAAAATTAATAAATGAATGAATGAATGAACAACACTTGTCATAATAGTAAGTTAGTTTGGCAACTTGTCATAAGATAATTTTCTAACTTGGATTTGAAAGATTTCAATGTTCGGCAGCCCTTGACTTCCCAATTAGTAAAACCTTCTAAATCAATACATGAGCCCAAATCCAATCTGCTTGCTTTTTGGTTATATTTTTATTAAAGATCAGATTTCCACGGCATGAATTTACATAAAGGGAAACTACCTGTACAAATATTTTGTATTCTTGGATGCAATTATTATTACAGAGACACAAATTTTTGAGTTTAATTAAAAACGACATAAATCTAATTGTCCCGTGGCAATATTTTGACCGTGAGTTAGGTGACAAAGGACTATATCCACATAGATAATAACTTGTTTTCTGTTACGGATTTGATTTTCGGTACCTAAGAAAATGGATAAAGAACGTCTACCAACTATAGAAATGGGTTACATTCAACAGAATACTCGAGTTTCTAGGATCAATAGAGTCCCGAGCGAGGATAAAGAAGAGGAGGAGTGAAGAAAATGTGGTCATTCGTGTGAAAGGTAGGACTCTGAAGTGATATTGCCATGTCAGTCGGATGAGTGAAGAGAAGTGACCAAATGCTATATACGAGTAAAACTGAGAGAGATTGGAGTAACACAAGAGAGGTAGGTCATGGTGATCAGGAAAGGAATCAGTGGAAAAGACTGTAGAGGACAGATACCTGATACAGGATGTTTAGAATCGTCCAGACTGGGTAAGGTAATGTTCCCAAATATGAGACACTTTTTTAACTGCTTATAAATGAGGATGGGAATAGACATTTTTAATCTGAATGAGTGGAATACATACAGCATTTTGTCTATTTTTAGAATTGACAATACAAATTTTAGTCAGTTTTTATTATTACTTTAAATTATAAAAAAGTAAAACTAGGAAATACTGATGTTTTGAAAAGGGGTTCCAAATAAGAGATACGTGTGTTATTTAAGTTTATTTTTGAACATGGACAAAAATTATCATCATTTGGCTGAAAATTGAAGCAATATATAACAATGTGAAGTCATGTAGATACTTTAATAAATAAAGGAACATTTTAAAATTGAAGACGTCAGTGCAACAGTGACCTAACTCCTCTCAACAGAAATTATGTTGTTTATTTGGCATTTTTCCAAGTGAAATTAAGATAGTTTACGAAAAGAACACAAAGTCGGTCAAATCGGACATGAATGTACTAATCTTATTTAAGCTACTATTGCTAACGTTTATATTTTGCTAGAGAAAGAAAAATGATAGAATATTAAATTTCGATCTCTATATTTTAATTTTAAGTTGATTGCACTTATTTTGCCGACCCTTTTAATTGACACAATTCTTATTTTGCTGTATTGAGCAAGTTTGACAAATGAAAGGTTCATCATCAGTGCTGCAGTCTTCGTGTGCCCAACGACGACATTTTGAACACTGAATCTATTTCTCCACCCTGAGCCCTGGTGTCCTCTGAAAAAAATTCGGTGCAAACCAAGCACTCTCCATCATCATAAATGTCTCCATATTCTGAATCACTACAGTTAATTAATTTCATTTCAACAGCGGATTCTTCATCACTGGACTAACTCAAGCAGTGCTTCTTGGACTGAGTTTTTCTGCGATTTTAGTTGTTTTTCGAACAACTTCTTACGAGCTCAGTCTTTTCTTTGATTTTCCTTATCTAAACTATCTTTCATTTTCTTTTATCAGAACTGCAATTATGATAGCTCCTTTTCCTGCCCTGGATCACTTTACATGCTTTTACCCACTGGTTGAAGCTTAAGGCTCTTGAGGTGGTGGTTGTTGCTGCTGCTGCTGCTGTTGCTGCTGCTGTTGCTTCTGTAGGCCTAACTGTGGTATAACCAAAGTCACCGTTTCTGGCGCGTGAAATAAGTAATGGGAACGTTGAGAGCGAGCCATTTATCTTTGCCATAGTCTGTGGGCATTAAATCTGACAACTGTGATTGCTTAAGTCACATCTGTTTAGGAGGTGGTACCACTCTCAGCCGAAGTGGCAACAGATGCCACAGATCCTTGAGTACACTGACCAGTCACATCCCAGAAACGCAAAGTGCGAGTGTCTTGCCTTTGACGCAGTCAATGGGCAACAAGACTGACAACTGTGATTGACAGGTTGCTTACGTGACGTGTTGGCTGTTACCGTTCTCAGCTACACTGGCAACAAGTGCTCACTGACTGGCTTTTTACTCAAGAACACGCGCCACAAACGCTGGCACTGACTGTAGTGGCGATATTTACACATGTCCAACGAAATTTTCGAAATCAGGAATCACTATTAAATTTAATTGTTTTAATAATTACACAATATTTTTATTTGAAATGTATAGAGAATCTTTTGCGAATTAAGCACTTATGTTTTGATCTTTAAGTAAGGTAAATATTGTCGGACTAGCTAATTTTAATTGACTTTAGCTACTGATATTATTGCCATCTCAATGAATAATTAATTTTAGTCATTAATAAAGATAACTTAATCATTTCAAATAGTAATTTTGTAATGAATAATTGAGGACAATGGATAATTAATGATTGACCTAATTCGTAATTAATTTTAATTAATAGTTCAATTAATCTTTCATTGGTTCTTATGTAGTTGCTGGCAGACAAACTGACACGACTAGAAGCATTAAAGCTTTTCGTAATCTCTCAAAGGTGAGCATCATAATAATACCAAATATGGGTTCTAAATAAGAGATACTATCTCTTAATAGGATCCCTAGGTATCTCTTATTAGGGAACGAAGTAAATAAAAATGAAATAGCTACCCAAGATCATAAGTTATTAGCTTCCTTATTAGCAATCTACCTTATCATATGCGACATTTTGCTACCAATTTTATAAAATTAATAATATATTTGTTGTAGCTTACATTACCTGCTGTTCTCTTCCTCAACAAAAACCAGTGAAAAGTTCAAAGTGTGAAAAATTACTTTTCTTGCTCTCAGCTTCGTTGCTTACTTTCAACTGTCGTTAGACAAAGAACACGATGCCTTAGAAGCACAAACATTGATTTACCATAGTTGTCGAAAGATGGCAAATTATACCGGAGAAGTTAACAAGGTATCTCTTATTAGGGCCCTGTCTCTTATTTGGGTACTTTACCTTATATGGAATTCCAGTCATCGATCAGCCGGATACAATTATACATACGCATTTCAGATATAAAAATTAGAATAACTTACGGAGCATATCAAATCAAAGTTCTCGTTCGTATTCAGGGAGAGGTCGGTAAAATTTCATTTGTAAGTTAGTCAAAATTTTGGGTAGTCAGACGCTTAATATATTTTCTACAATCTGCACTACAATTCTGGTTTAACACTACAAAATATGTAGCAAATTGGAATTAAGATTTCTCTTTGAAGTGGATCAGGTTAGGAAACAAGGAAGGCCAAGAAAGAAGTGGTTCCAGTCCGTCGAAGGAGACTTGAAAAGGTTGGAAATCGCTAGATGATGGAGAAAAAACTTTAGATCGAGTTGAATGGAAGCGAATTGTGTACGAGGGTAAATCCCTATGATTATTTTCGAATAATAAGAAGAATACGTCTTTCCTTAGTTTTATCTAGAATAGGCTTTCTTCCTGAGGGAGATTTGGTTCTGCATTATTGAATCGGTTAAGGGGTTGGGTATAGCTTACAATAGTAATTTTGTTTTTTTTTTTTTAAATTCAAAATTTTTTTCTCCATTACTATATCTTGTATAATAATAAACATTGGTATGTGTAAACACTATCCTTCTTACTTACAAATGGCTTTTAAGGAACGAAAAGGTTCATTGCCGCCCTCACATAAGCCCGCCATCGGTCCCTATCCTGTGCAAGATTAATCCAGTCTCTATCATAACACCCCACCTCCCTCAAATACATTTTAATATTATCCTCCCATCTACGTCTCGGCCTCCCTAAAGGTATTTTTTCCTCCGGTCTCCCAACTAACACTCTATATGCATTTCTGGATTCGCCCATACGTGCTACATGCCCTGCCCATCTCAAACGTCTGGATTTTAAGTTCCCAATTATGTTAGGTGAAGAATACAATGTGTGAAGTTCTGTGTTGTGTAACTTTCTCCATTCTCCTGTAACTTCATCCCGCTTAGCCCCAAATATTTTCCTAAGCACCTTATTCTCAAACACCCTTAACCTATGTATGATTTGAGGCTTCCTCGGCGTTGGTTCGCTAATATGTTTTCGCGGGATATCAGGCGAGTTAAGATTTTGGAATGCTCCAAGCTTTCGACTGCTATCGGTGATGTATGTATGATTTGAGGCTTTCTCGGCGTTGGTTCGCTAATATGTTTTCGCGGGATATCAGCCGAGTTAAGATTTTGGAATGCTCCAAGCTTTCGACTGCTATCACTTCCCTGAAGATGGCTGCAGAGATAGCAGTCGAAAGCTTGGAGCATTCTAAAATCTTAACTCGGCTGATATCCCGCGAAAACATATTAGCGACCCTTAACCTATGTTCCTCTCTCAGAGTGAGAGTCCAAGTTTCACAACCATACAGAAGAACCGGTAATAGAACTGTTTTATAAATTCTAACTTTCAGATTTTTCGACAGCAGGCTGGATGATAAGAGCTTCTCAACCGAATAATGACACGCATTTCCCATATTTATTTTGCGTTTAATTTCCTCCCGAGTGTCATTCATATTTGTTACTGTTGCTCCAAGATATTTGAATTTTTCCACCTCTTCGAAGGATAAATCTCCAATTTTTATATTTCCATTTCGTACAATAGTCTGGTCACGAGACATAATCATATACTATGTCTTTTCGGGATTTACTTCCAAACCGATCGCTTTACTTGCTTCAAGTAAAATTTCCGTGTTTTCCCTAATCGTTTGTGTATTTTCTCCTAACATATTCACGTCATCTGCATAGACAAGAAGCTGATGTAACCCGTTCAATTCGAAACCCTGCCTGTTATCCTGAACTTTCCAAATGACATATTCTAGAGCGAAGTTAAAAAGTAAAGGTGATAGAGCATCTCCCTGCTTTAGCCCGCAGTGAATTGGAAAAGCATCAGATAGAAACTGACCTATACGGACTCTGCTGTATGTTTCACTGAGACACATTTTAATTAATCGAACTAGTTTCTTGGGAATACCAAATTCAATAAGAATATCATATAATACTTCCCTCTTAATCCAGTCATATGCCTTTTTGAAATCTATGAATAACCGATGTACTGTACCCTTATACTCCCATTTTTTCTCCACTGTCCTTCTGCTTTATTAAAAATATTTTACGATAAAAAATATTTAGATATTTTTTTTTTTCAAAATTCAAAATGGTTGCAGTTTACTGTGCAGTGATGAAACGTTTCACTCATAAATCATAAACTTGTTAACTTTTTCATGTTTTCTCTCTTTTATTTTATTCCTGAAACTCAAGACCATTTTATTAAATGAATTTATTTTTTATCACACAATCTGTCAAAGGTAAAGACGTGATCTTACATCATATTGTAGATATGACATGCATAAATACACACAAAATATTTCATCACAGAATGTTGGATAGTTTTTTTGAGTTATGTGGGAAACGCTTCATCACTGCACAGTGAATTGAATTTTGAAATAAAAAAATATAAATAACTTTTTTAAATAGTTAAAATATTTTTTCACATAGCAGAAGAACAGTGTTTTACACATACTAATTTTCATTATTGTACAAGATACAGTAATGAAGGCAATAAAATGTTGAATATTTCCAAAATTTTACTGTGTAAGCTGTACCTAACCCCTTAACACTACAAAATAATATAGGAAATTGGAATTAAGATTTCTCTTTGAAGTGGATGAGGTGAGGCAACAAGGAAGGTCAAGAAAGAAGTAGTTACAATCCGTCGAAGGAGACTTGAAAAGGTTGGAGATCGCTAGATGATGGGGAAAAACTTTAGATGGAGTGAATGGAAGCGAATTGTGTAGGAGGGTAAATTCCTGTGATTATTTTCGAATAATAAGAATAGGCTTTCTTCCTGAGGGAGATTTGGTTCTCCATTATTGAATCGGGTAAATCAGTTTGATGCCGTCATAATACTGACTATTCTTTGCCCATCTGTTTCACGAATATTGTTTCTTGATCTGCTGGTTTTGCACTTATTCCTTTTTTTTTCCAAAAGGAAGAGTAGAAGAGCTGGAAATTCGATTGCATTATCGCATATTTTCAATGAGAAATTGAAGCCATTAGTAGAATACATGTGCAGTTAATGCTACTTGAAATGTGTTTCAGTACAATAGCAGCGACAGATAAAAACAAATAGCCCGTTGCCTAGTAACCCAAAGAAAAATGAGTAAAATATTTATAGGAAAAGTCGTTTGGGGCGGTTTAGTACAGATGCAAGACCAAATGAGGAATTTATTTCTATACAAAACTACGCAGTATTTAAAATATATTTGTAAGGAAACAAAATATCTTGAATTTGACACTGTAGAGGTTACAGTAAGAAATAAATGGGCCGTTCAGAGCAGAAGTGGTGTAAGTCAAAAATGGGTAATGAGTGTTAAAGTAAACATTCTGTAAAATACAGCGCAAAGTGCCAATTAATATTCATTTTATTGAAACTATTAGTAGTCAGTGGATAGCGCGAAGGCCATATTAATTGCTACTTTGCGCTGTATTTTCAGAATTTTTACTTTAAACCTCATTACCCAATTTTGACTTAAACCACTTCTGCTCTGAACGGCTCAAATAAGTCAGTACATAAATTCAAAATAAATATGCAATCAGCCGACTATACCGTAATACAAGAGGAATTATTGAAAAGAATCGTGATTAAAATAAAACTAACACTAGACTACTCTAATTTTTTTCAACAGCAATCTCACTAGAGGTTTTGATTTATCCAGAGAAAATCAAAACTCGATTGGGATTTAATTGACTATTACACGATTAGAAGAAAGTATCTAAAGATTAGAAGACATATACAACAAAATATTGATTATTAAAATTTTATTTCAATAATGTTAGCTTCACCAAAACGTTTGAAAGGAGCTGCCATTTTCCGGTGACGATTTATATGCGATAAACAAATGACGATCGCAAAGCATATTTTATATACCGTAAAGAATTTGCGGTTTGAAATGTTGACAAACAAAGAAACAAATGCTAGGGAAGTGATAAAAACAAACAAATGCTAGAGAGGTGATAAAATTGTAGCGGTAAACAGCCATGATTGTTTGAAACACGTCCTTTCCTACCGTTTTATTGGTAAAAAGTAGTATGACATAGTAAAAGTGTAATAGTCAGAATAATTGTATTTTATTATTTCATACAAAGAATAGAATTTACGTAAAATGAAGTTCATAAAATAAATGCGGCACAGAAATGTAAGAATAAAACCTCATAGGAACAAGATAGTATTGACTCTGAGTTACAACAGAAAAACAAAACTAAGGGAATGCATGTGTTGAGATTATCGCCTAAGTTTCGGTTGAGGGAACTGAAGTTGCAAGGGAAGGGAAAATGTCGAATAAAATCAGAGTGGTAAGCAGGAGAGAGGTTATGACAACTTAGAGCGAAAATTGAAAGGTTATGGGAAAAGATACAGACAAATGATAATAATAATAATAATAATAATAATAATAATAATAATGATAATAATACACAACCACCGGCGTAGCTCAGGCGATAGCGCGTTATCCCGCTGATCCGGAGTTGCGCTCGGACCGTGGATTCGATTATCGCTTGGGAAGATTACCTGGTTGGGGTTTTTCTATGGTTTCCCCAAACCGTAAGGCGAATGTCAGGTAATGTATTGCTAATTCTCGACCTCATCTCAGCAAATACCATTTTTCTATCACCTATTCCAACGATGCTAAATAACACAGTAGTTGGTACAGCGTCGTTAAATAAACATGCAAAAATAATAATAATACAGAGCCTTCGGAAAGTCAATGTGCATGTGAATGGCCTAGCCAGAGAAACTTCTTTTTTACAGTTGTAAGAATTCTAAAGTCATGACTATATTCATTCCCGAATAAAATTATAGCGATTATTTTCAACTTTATCATTTCGTAACCTTACGTTTAATTGTCGCATAAAACAGTTCGAAGCGAGTTAAAACTCTTTCCATAAATACTAGAACTGAAAGCGACTAACTATGAAAGGCGATTAAGTTACTGTGAATGGTTCCAAATTTCATTCGACAGAAAAGTGTTAATGTGCTTGATGTAACATTTTACACAGACAAAGCCTGGTTTCACCTTCATTGCTACAGAAATTCACAAAACACAGGATTATTACAGTCATCGGATAGTCCGTACACTTTACATGCCGCATCACTACATTATCAGAAACTTGGAGTTTGGGTTGACATTTCCAGACGTCACATTGTTGATCTTACCTCCTATAAATGAAACAATTAGTAGTTAAATTTATTTCTCTGACATTCTGCACATTATTTTATTTGCCAAATTTAAGATGAAGTCAAGCACCAATCGTTCCATCAATAAACCCCAACTATACACAGAACTAACAGATCTCTACAGCTTTGGGCTGACATTTTGGATAATACATAATTTTTACAAGAATCTATGGCCTCCGCACTCCCCATACCTGACACTACGGGATATTTATCTATGTGGAGCAGAAGCATATGCACTACATCGAGAACGGCCACGCACACTAGGTAAACTGCAAGATGCAATAACCGAATGTATGAAGAATATTTCACAACAAGAACATGTGAAAGAATTTTAAATTAAAATAAAATGATTGAGGTTCATACTGATGCCCGTGGTCTCATTTATTGTCATATACAGCTTCCTGGTCTCTGTCATGCTGTCGTGTGAAGAATATTCTTTTTCTGTAAGGCGGAATTTATTACCTTCAATGAAAAAACAAGAGATGAGAATGAAGACTGTTGGATAGGCTTTTGGCTTGTAAGTTTTGCCAGAAGCACATTCATTCACTGACAGATACCTTAACATGCCATAAATTTGCAATATGGCATTTACAGCCGTTGATACCTTCCGAAATAACGCATGATACGGGTTTTTGTAAGGTTTGAAACAAGAGTCTCGGTTCAAGTACTAAGTAAAATAATTCTGTTACAGCACTTCGAAGGACGAAATAGGAGGTTATAATAATTGATTTATTTTTATGAAAGAGTTAACTTCCAACAGTGAGCTTATGTATTATTATTATTATTATTATTATTATTATTATTATTATTATTATTATTATTATTGAAATGGCCCCTGAGAGAATTAAAACTAAATCTCTATTTGTTTCGAGATTTAGTTCCAAAGTCAACACAAACAGTATAGAGGACTCCCTGAAGAATCAACTTCAGCTAAGATCTCTTGCTGTAACTAAACTAAAAACCAAATATCAATCATATTCTTCCTTTCACATCACTGTTGATGTGAGGGATTTCGATTCCATTAACAAACCTGAAGTTTGGCCTGCTGGTTGCCTAATTGCACCATTTTATGGTAAATTAAAGCCTGAGCAGCACTTTGCGCATTCTGCTAATTCGAACTCTGTTGATTCTCAGGGAAATGCCTCTTAGTCTTAGTCTTGCTCGCTCTCATTTTCAATGTTCAGTTCTATTAATCATCTCGAGATTTTCTACCAAAATGTTCGAGGACTTAACACTAAAGTTGATGAAATTTTTCAGAATATAGTGAGTAATAATGATCTCATTATCTGTCTCACTGAAACATGGTTATCTGAGTCAGTTATTAATTCTAATTTATTTCCAAATAACTATACTGTGTTTCGTGCAGATAGACTGTTTGCAGACACTAACAAAAAAAGAGGTGGTGGTGTCCTAACAGCGATTAGCAACCAGTTACCTTTTACTAAAAGACGTTTTGACTTAGAAATTATTAGTGAATGCGTTTGGGTTGAACTTAGAATGACTGATGGTTTTAATCTGTTATTAGGTAACCATTATTTCTCTCCTGATACAGATCATATTCACTTAAAATCTTATCTTAATTTTCTTGAAAAAAATCTCGACACTCATAATTTTAGAATAGTAATCCTTGGTGATTTTAATACTCCTGGTATGGACTGGACAACTGGTTCTAATCTTAATGATACTCATTATTACTCTAAAATTAAGGCTAAGGATTTATATTCCTCGTCCTGCCTTCTTGGATTAATTCAAATTAACTCTACCGTTACGAGTAAAAAGCTTCTTGATTTGGTTTTTACTAATGATAAAAACAGTACAGTTAAACTTGCCGATCACTCTCTAGTTTTAGAGGATACTTATCATCCATCTATCTCTATTTATATTGAAGTAAAATTATCGTTACCGGAGCACTCTCTAATCAGTTCTTATTTAAATTATTCTCAAGGTGATTATCTGAATCTTTATTCTATTCTATACAATTATGATTGGACTAGCATATATCAGACTACTGATGTAAACACTGCTGCAAATTCCTTGTCTCAAATTATAAACAATGCTATATCCCTTTGTGTCCCTGTCACCTGTGTTAAAAAATCGCACTATCCTAAATGGTTTTCAAACGATTTACGTCAGCTTATTAAGAAAAAAAATAAAGCTCATAAAAATTACAAAAAATATAAAACTGATCATCATTATCAAATTTTTTCTAATTTTAGAAAACAAGTCAAAGCCATGATTAAATCTGATAAATTCAAATGGTTACAATCAATTGATGATAACCTAAAGCACGAACCAAATAAATTTTGGAAATATGTAGAAACTTTTCGAAAAACAAATAGTAATCCCACAGAACTAATAATAAATGGCGTTCACATCACAGATGAAAAAGAAATTGCAAATGCATTTGCTTGTCAATTTAAATCTGTTCAACAAAATTGTAACTCTAATTTCATTACTTATGATTCTAATATCAGTGACTGTTTGTCCCTGCCTAATATTACATTCGATGATGTAAATAAAGCTATTAAAAAACTAAAGCCTAATAAATGTAAAGGTACTGATAGCATTCCTAATTTTATAATCAAGGGTTGCTCTAATATTCTCTTGCCTGTTTTAACTTTTTTATTCAATCTTAGCTTAAAAACAGGAATTTACCCGTCACTTTGGAAGGAAGCATCCATTATTCCAGTTTTCAAAAATGGTAATAAAAATAGTGTTACTAATTATAGACCCATTTCTATCCTAAACAATTTTTCTAAAATTTTTGAAAAAATTATTCACAAACACATTTCATTTTATGTCAAAAATAAGATCAATTCGGCCCAACATGGATTTACAAGAGGGAAATCTACAACTACTAATTTAGTTTCCTATCTTAATCTCATAATGCCTATAGTTGAAAATCAAGGTCAAATTGACTCAATTTATTTTGATTTTAGCAAAGCATTTGATGTTGTTCCTCACAAAATTTTATTAAATAAATTAAGTAATTTTGGTCTCTCCACTAACTACGTTAATTGGTTTGAAAATTATTTAACAGATAGACAGTCTTGTGTTCGACTAGGTAATTCTCTCTCTGTTCCATTTAATAGTTTATGCGGTGTTCCTCAAGGGTCTACATTGGGACCTCTCTTATTTTTATTATTTATAAATGATATAAGAAAAAGAATAAGTTCTAGCTGCCTTTTATTTGCGGATGATCTCAAAATCTTTCGCAAAATTAATAGTTTGGTTGATTGTCAAATTCTTCAAAATGACATTAATTCAATTTCACAATGGTCTGTTGAAAATGGAATGAAAATTAATCAATCCAAAACTTCTGTTATTTCCTTTTCACGGAAAACTATCTCCCTAAAATTTAACTATTCTTTCAGTAATGTCGTAATTACTAGGACAGATTGTATTAGAGATCTTGGTGTCCTACTTGATTCAAAATTATATTTCCATGATCATGTGCAATATATTTATACCCATTCGTTAAGAATGCTTGGTCTAATTAGGTCTATAACTTATTCTTTTTCCACTCCTATGTGTTTATTAATTTTATACTATACGTTGGTTAGATCCAAGCTTGAATATGTATCTGTAGTATGGAACTCCATTACTTCCACTGACTCGGCTAAATTGGAGAATATTCAAAGAAAATTTATTTCCTTGTGTTCTTATAGATTTTTACCAAATTCCGATTATAACTATGAGATTAAATGCAATTATTTCAATTGCGGTTGTTTGTTCACCAGACGTCAGGATCTTGATTATTTATTTTTTTGCAAAGTCATTAAGGGTGATATTGATTGTGAATCTTTCATAAGCAATATCAGTCTTCGTATTCCTGCTAATGGTTTAAGATTTCATAAATTGTTTTATAATAAGAATCCTAAATCTCTCTCTCCGGTCTGCAGATGCATTAAATATGCTAATTTGCATGGCTTGAACTTGGATCCATTTAAGGTGTAGTATATCTTTGAGTTTTTAACTCACTGATCTTATTTTAATAATTATTTGTCCATTTTATTTCTTGCATTTGGTCAATTGATTAATGTAGACTATTCCATTATTTCAATTATCTCATTGTACAAATTTTATAATTTTATAATTATTATTTGATCATTGATTATGTAGACCATTATATTGTTTGTATTTCATCTCATTGCCATTTTCTATCATTCATTCTCATCATCATTTGTTGTTTTGTTCCGTTTTGTATCGTGCAAAACTGTAATTGGCCTTGTGCTGTTGTTTTTGCACGTTAATATTCTAAATAAATAAATAAATAAATAAAATTATTATTATTTAGGCGTTACAGACAAAAGTATGTAGGTTTGGCGCATGTTTTATTTTGTAACGTAAGTATACTGTAGCTATCCCTTATCTCAGAATTACTGAAATTCAGGAAAAAAATGACCTACCACATTTATTGCCTAATTGACCAGTTTATAATTAATCATTATTATACGTCATCAACGCCATTACGCTGAGATATAAAATATTTACCAGGTCTTCAATTACTGTTGGCATTCCTGCTTTGATAGACTGCAATGTTCGTTAAGGGTAATGAAGTAGGATATGACAAATGTAGCTTATACAAGAAAGATGGAAAGGGGAAAAAGCACAATATTAGCACCGTGAATGGAACACAGCGTTCTACGCCGATGCTGGTTTATCATTAATAACCTTAATGGAACTTCGCAAGCACACTCCACTCTGCTTCAGCGGAACACGACTCAAGGCGTCCTGCTTTCTAGTTTATCACGGCAACTTTACAACCGAAAATGAAGCTTTAACATCTCAGCGAGGTAGCATTTCATATTAATTTTCTTCATACTGTAATAATTGCTAGGCGAAATTCCTTGTTTTTACGATCGAGTTGTTACTATGATGCGAAATTTGCAACTTCAACCATGTTGATAACTTTGAGATACTTTTTCTTGTGCGATATGTATAGGATTAGCCTATGTTGCACCCTGGGCAACGACTCTGTAAGTTTATTGGCCTACACAACTGGCATTACATGGCTCAATGACGAAAAGTCAAGTACCCGATATTAGTAAGAAATGTTCAGAATTAGGCGCCTATTTGAGACTTCGTGGCTACTTTATTTAGAATTTACACCAAATTGGTCCTATCACAATCACAACACTCCTCAATATTATCTATTTCCTCCCTCCGAACATCCTCATATTTATCTTCTTTCACTATGGCTGTTCCTCGACTTTGGAATTCCCTACCGAGTAATGTCAGGGACTGTCAGACATCCAACCAATTTAAGAATAGACTAAGGAAATATTTTTCGAAGAATTCATGTTAACATTAATAGCTGTTTCAAGTTCCTCAATATTTAATGGTTATATATCACAAAATAAATATTAAAATTCTCTCATTATTATTATTATTATTATTAGTATTATTATTATTACTACTACTACTACTACTACTACTACTACTACTAATACTACTACTACTACTACTACTACTACTACTACTACTACTACTACTACTACTTCTTACCAATGTATATTATTGTCTCACTAACATTACTTATCCAACTTCCATTATTTACTTTAATGTTGTTTTATGGTCTAGATTTTAATGTAATAACTACGTAACCAATTGTAGGCCTATTTAATTAGAATTAGAGTCCGACTGGGCAGAAGAGAAGCCTACTGGCCTTAGCTCTGCCAGATTAAATACATAATAATAATAATAATAATAATAATAATAATAATAATAATTATTATTATTATTATTATTATTATTATTATTATTATTATTATTATTATTATTATTATTATTATAAAATTTAGTTTCCAGAAAAGATGACAAAGTGCACTGTATAGGCCAGTGGTCGTCAGCACTCGCTGAAATGTGCAAAGGGTCCGCGGTGCTGTCCCGTGGGCACTGTCGTGCAACAGGGAGAGATAGAGAGCAGTATACCCGCTAGCAGCTACGGAGTGCACCCTAGTTATCTCGAGAAACTTAACTGAGCGTCAGAGGAAGAAGAAAGTGGACTGAGAAGCTTTCCTCCCTCCCTAAGCTCCCACTGGTAGCAAGTGAGCTAGCTTACCTCCACTTACCTTACTATATGCTACGGTGCACGCAAACATTTGATTTCACGAGATAACGAATTACTTATAATTATTTTCGTTACTCAGTGATGATTTTATAGAGAAAATGTCATATGATTACTAAATTCAGTTTATTTAAAAATACGACATTCCGTGTTTCCATTAGATTCTGGCAATTTGTTACAAACATTTCTCCTCGCAGATCAGCTTCTTCTACTTCATTCCAAAATCTGTCTCAAGTAGCGATGAATAAAATTGAAAAATGACTTAAAAACACCGAAGACAAAGGCTATTCTTATGCTACAATCATGAAGTTACTTACTTACAAATGGCTTTTAAGGAACCCGAAAGTTCATTGCCGCCCTCACATAAGTCCGCCATCGGTCACTATCCTGTGCAGTATTCATCCAGTCTCTATCATCATATCCCACCTCCCTCAAATCCATTTTAATATTATCCTCCCATCTACATCTCGGCCATCACAAAGGTATTTTTCCCTCTCGTCTTCCAACTAACACTATATATGCATTTCTGGATTCGCCCATTCGTGCTATATGCCCTGCCGATCTCAAACGTCTGGATTTAATGTTCCTAATTATGCCAGGTGAAGAATACATTGCGTGCAGTTTTGCGTTGCGTTACTTTCTCCATTCTCCTGTAACTTCATCCCTCTTAGCCCCAAATATTTTCCTAAGAACCTTATTCTCCAATACCCTTAATCTCTGTTCCTCTCTCAAAGTGAGGATCCAAGTCTCACAACGGACCGGTAATATAACTCTTTTATAAATTCTAACTTTAAGATTTTTTAACAGGAGACTAGATGACAAAAGCTTCTCAACCGAATAATAACAGGCACTTTCCACATTTATTGTGCGTTCAATTTCCTCGCGAGTGTGATTTATATTTGTTACTGTTGCTCCAAGATATTTGAATTTTTCCACCTCTTCGAAGGATAAATCTCCAATTTTTATGTTTCTATTTCGTACAATATTCTGGTCACGAGCCGTAATCAGATACTTTATCTTTTCGGGATTTACTTCCAAACCTATCGCTTTACGTACTTGCTTCAAGTAAAATTTCCATGTTTTGCTTAATCTTTTGTGGATTTTCTCCTAACATATTCACATCATCCGCGTAGACTAGAAGCTGATATAATGCGTTCAATTCCAAACCCTGTCTGTTATCCTGAACTTTCCTAATGGCATAATTCTAGAGCGAAGTTAAAAAGTAAAGGTGATAGTGCATCTCCTTACTTTATAATAATAATAATAATAATAATAATAATAATAATAATAATACTCTTATTATTATTATTATTATTATTATTATTATTATTATTATTATTCTGTAGTGCTCGGGAAAAGTGACACAAGTAAAAAATGTGAATCTTACAGGAGAAGGAGAAAACTGTCTTCACACTGGTTTATATCGATTTGATTTTATTCTGTATGAATTATTCTAATAGGAGAAATACTTATGTCTATTTTCCAAAGCAAACAGCTGTTCCGTAAGTTGTAAATAAACTAATAAAAAAGGTGTGTGGAAATTGACTTATGCCACTTTTCCCAAGCATTACAGTATTATTATTATTATTATTATTATTATTATTATTATTATTATTATTATTATTATTATGGGAAAGGAATTGACCATCCTACCCCATTATCTCCTGACTTAGTTGCCTCATAAGTGGTGCTTTTTTTATATCACTTGTGAGAGTCAGACCTGTCTTCGGACAGTTGACTAAACAACAACATCATCATCATTATTATTATTATTATTATTATTATTATTATTATTATTATTATTATTATTATTATTATTATTATATTTTCCCGAAGAACCCTAGTACTATTTTGTTTACGACTACTCCATGAATATAATAATAAAAAAGCAATACTTTTATCGGTGAAATACATGCCAAATTTAACAACTTTGAAAAGAGATGTTACCTTTGTCACGCTGAACGTTCCACTTTGGGAAAACAATTTATCGTTCCAATTTCAAGTATTCGATACAACTGTTACCGCTGCTGACGATACCGATAGTATTGGAGAACGAAATTGGCTAGTGGACAGGACGCTTCCTGTGGTTCAGAAACAGATGGTGAGCAGTAATTCGTGGCATTTGAATAGAGTAAACGTCATTTTATCTAATTTTAAATGTGTTTGTTGGCGCATTTCTGATGGATTGCTCTCCATGTTTAAGTAAACTAACGTGAAACATGCAGAGACTTGGGACTCGTGAGTCAATATTCCTCACATTTGCGACGAATTAGCCAACAATAGAATGAATGATATCGGCATTCGAAGTCGCTATTTTATTGAAGTGACATGCACGTTTCTATTTCCTTCATTCCAGTCGAATGTGTTAATGAGGTACCGTACTTCTACATTTTCCATTATGGTCAACACAATCTACTTCAGTGGCAGGCATTTGTAATACTAGTTGTTCTACAATGATTGAAGCAAACCCACCTACCTCATTCACTTCGTGCGCTAGATTGTCTCTAGCCTCCTTGCTACTGCTCAGTGGCGGCTCATATATCGACGTTGTTCGTGCACTCCTATGTGCAAAATACAAAATTTTTCAGTAGAAAGAAAAAAATACAGTTATTCCTCCTATGGCAGCCGTACATAGGAGACTGTGAATTCTTACATTTTCGAAAAGAAGAAAGATAATTACATATATGAGATTTTATTATTTGCTGTATCACTATTTAAGTTATTTAATAGAGCAAAAATCTGAAAATCGATAAATATGTCACAGAGGAGTTATTGCGGGAACAACGACGATATGAAACAGTACAGACTCATTGCTATCCTTAATAAAAACAGAACTAGTTTATTTATTACAAACCATCGTGATATAAAAACACAAAATTATGCAAACAAAAATGTATTTTTTTAATCAGCTCAACAGAAACCAACGAGATATAAAAACACAAAATTATGCAAACAAAAAAGTATTTTTTTTTTAAATGAGCTCAACAGAAATTTTAACTTAACATTTATCGTAGTGATAGTGATTTTTTCCAAAATTTTGTATTTTTTCGAGTACATACGCTTTGTGCTTTTTTATTTAGACATTTTTAAATAAATTCTCCTTTAGTTTAGAGTTTTTTGCTTTTACAGTTTTCCATGCAATTTCAAATCTCGCTTCAAGAATGTTTTTTTTCCCCATGAATGTTGTATTGTTTTATGATAATATTTTTCATAAAACTTGATTTTTAGCTGCACTAGTTCTCAGCATGATTAGCATACTCCAAGGGATGAAGTCTGTAATTATAGTAACTTATGTTATCGTGATAATGAAATTTATGTCGAAATTAGTATGTACAGTATAGATGCGTTCACTAAATATATAAGAAAAAGTCGGAGTATTGAATTTTAATTAATTGAATCTAAAAAGGTTAACAAATTTTACATTTAACATAACACTTCTTATACAGTGCATCTTCGCCATCATGCCCGCGATAATAGATCGGCCGCGTTCCCGGTGGGAGGCCGCGCTTCTGCCGCTACGACGACATGTATGTTGACGCACCTAGTCAAGAGCATTTCCATTCATATCAACACTAGGACGTCTATAAATAAAACAGTTTATCTGTAACTTGGCCTCTGGCAGTATTAGTTTAGCTGAAATGGAAAACAGATTGTTTCGTCATATTAAGGGAACGTATTTACATATATAATACGTACATAAAGAGTAGGAAATCGTGTGCTTCAAGGAGGCGAAAATTCAGATGTAAATTTCCTCACAGGCTAGTACCCTCTACAATAACAATAATAAGGTTACTTAATATATTCAATGAAACAGGTTCTGTAAATGACAGAAAAAGACGACAAAAGTTCCGTGTTGTTACGGAGGAAAAACTGGAGCCCGGACGCTGCCCTGTGTCTGCCCAGAGCTGACTCCCACTCTTCTCTGTCGCTGAGGTTGTGGTAATGTACGAATGTGATCATCAACTCTTCCCCTCTTCTGTTCAATGACATTCTTCAGGCATTGCTGGATTATGTGTTTCGTCAGTCAATCATTCATCCATTTGGTTTACTATCTTTTGTGCTAAAATGTTGTGAACAACAGAGGCGGCCCGTGCTACAGCACAATGGTAATTTTCGCTCAAATAATGTATTTGTAATACCATAATATTTAATCTGTCATTTGACAATTTCCCGTGGTTATGTTCATGACCCGTTATAGAGTGTTTAGTCTTCGCACTTAGTGTCTATTCAACAATGGAGTACATTTTAAATATTTAATTCAGTAAATTGAATTAATTATTTTAGAAATTTCTCAAAATAAATGATTTTATCCTTCAACCGACAATAACAACAATCCAGATAGCCAGGCGACGATAGAAATCAATAGATATGAGAATGAATGAATGAGATGTATAAACAATTGAATAATGTTTAAAGTTTAGCTATCATAATATAGATGCCATTTGAAATTTCAAAGGGGAAATTGGGGATGAGGGGATGAAACCTAAAATGCAATTGACATTGGGCTGACTAGTGTAATATGTAGCTAGTCGGCGATGTGTACAATGGAGGGGGAAAGAAACTATCCACACTACCCCATTATCTTATGTCCTAGTTGCCTCATAAGTGGTGCTTTCTTGGTATTACTTGTGAGGTTCAGACCTGTCTTCGGACAGTTGACTAAACAAACAAAAACTGCGTAAAGATTAATTTTTGGTCCTAGAGAATTTAACTGTTATGGTAACAATTGTTATTAGTACGTAGAACCAAGGACCCGGGTTCGACCCCGGCGCCGGAACGAATTTTTCTCCTCTAATAACAATAATAATTGTTACTGTACCATAACAGATAAATTCTGTAGGACCAAAAATTAACTACAGAACTTATCTGTTATACTAACAAAGTATATAATTATGTCTCGTGACGAGAATATTGTATGAAATGGAAATACAAAAATTGGAAATTTATCCTTTGAAGAGGTGGAAAAATTCAAATACCTGGGAGCGACAGTAACAAATATAAATGATACTCGGGAGGATATTAAACACAGAATAAATGTGGGAAATTCCTGTTATTATTCGGTTGAGAAACTTTTATCATCCAGTCTGCTGTCAAAAAATTTTAAAGTTAGAATTTATAAAACAGTTATATTACCGGTTGTTCTTTATGGTTGTGAAACTTGGAATCTCACTTTGAGAGAGGAACAGAGATGAAGGGTTTTTGAGAATAAGGTGTGTAGGATAATATTTAGGGCTAAGAGGGATGAAGCTACAGGAGAAGGGAGAAAGTTACACAACACAGAACTGCACGCATTTTATTCTTCACCTGACATAATTAGGAACATTAAATCCAGACGTTTGACATTAGCAGGGCATGTAGCACTTATGGGCGAATCCAGAAATGCATGTAGAGTGTTAGTTGGGAGGCCGAAGGGAAAAAGACCTTTGGGGAGGCCGAGACGTAGACGGGAAGATAATATTAAAATGGATTTGAGGGAGGTGGATATGATGATAGAGAATGAATTAATCTTGCTCAGGATAGGGACCTATGGCGGGCTTATGTGAGGGTGGCAATGAACCTCCGGGTTCTTTAAAAGCCAGTAAGTAACTAACGATCAAAAATTAATCTTTACGTAGATGGCCAGAAAGACAAAAACACTACAGGATGGAGATTCGATTCGGTGCTGTGGATTGAACTTCGGGGTAGCTCACTGGTTAGAGCCTTTGGTACGTAGAACCAAGGACCCGGGTTCGATCCCCGGCGCCGGAGCGAATTTTTCTCCTTTAATAACAAACAAAAACTGGTTTTAAACTTCCTCTTCAATATCTAAATTGACGTGATTTTATTTAAATTAAATTAAATTTATATAAATGGTTATTGACACCGGGATATTTTGAAGTTAAAGCCCGGAATATTGCCTTCATAGCTAACTCTCACTATTGAATTTCAGTTCTAATGTTAACCTTTCCTAATCTCATGTTCTTTTCCGTAGAATTGTGTTGCGAAAGCAAAGACCTCAAAACTAAAGTGACATCTCAGTGACCGCCGAGGCCGACAGAAGCAGATTCTCATGTAGCCTCCCTCAGTGTGTAGGAATCAATAGCTAAAAGCTTGAGCAGCCGTAGAGATCATGGCTAGGTTGGTAGTAACCCTGCTACTTTGGCTAGGAGCCAAACGGACAAGAGGACGGCGGGCGAGAGGGAGGAGGGTGAATTCGCAGTCTCTCGATACCATCCATGCACATTGACCCAAATTGCTGGCTTTACTTTGTCGAACCGCTCAGCAAGATTAGCAGTTGTCTGTTTTGATGAGAAAAAATCACACAGGGTTAGATCCCACCCAGTCATATCTCACTTCAACTGGACATCACCTATCTATATACAGGGTGTTTTATGTTTTAAAACAATGCCATAGGATATCTTTACCGAAAAGGCTCGATTTTCACACCGCAGTCCCCAGTTAAAATAGTGGCAAAGCCTAGTGGAATTTGTGGTGGATACTTACAGATTTTCGCGTTGTACTCCTACCAACAGTTTGTTATTTCTCCATGATTGTACTTTATCTTGCTTAAAAGTGAACCTTGTTGGATATGTATTGCTTCTAGTATGAGCACGCATTGCAGGCGCTTTGACATCTCTGTTCTAAGGGAAGATAAGTAATGAAACCTGCAAAGTGAAACACAGTTTTGGTTTGTTACTCCTAGAGAATGACACTTTATTTCAATGATTAGGAATCAGTACACTCCGTTGTAGAGTAATAGCAGTGGTGGTGGTGGTGGTGGCGGTAGTGGTAGTGGTAATCTACCTTTACCCAGTTGAAACTGTTTGTCATCCACTCAACGCGGTTAGCGCGTCTAGCCGCGAAACTAGGTGGCCCGGGTGCGATTCCCAGTCGGGGCAAGTTACCTGGTTGAGGTTTCTTCCGGGGTTTTCCCTCAATCCAATATGAGCAAATGCAGGGTAACTTTCGGTGTTGGACCCCGGACTCATATCACCGGCATTATCACCTTCATCTCCTTCAGACGCTAAATAACCTAAGATGTTGATAAAGCGTCGTAAAATAATCTACTGAAATAAAAACAAAATCCACCCAATGTGTACTATAGTCCGTCACAATATTCGGACATAGATAAGCTATAGAAAGAAACAAACGTATCAATTGGACTCCCACTTTATTAATCTTAGGTTTTACTTAATATAGCTATAACTTCGAAGTCGTTTCGTGATTATCGACACATTAAATTTCTGCCACCTATCGGCCAGTCCGCTTACTCTTATGCCATTTATAGGGTTTCAGGTCTTGCGAAATACATGTATGTTTTAATGGATATGGGAACCAATCCGACATGCTCTTTTTATCGAGGAAAGCACTGAAACTCCGATCAGAATGGTGAAGGATGGATAGAACAGAGAAAAATTATCTCCGGCACCTGGACTCGAACCCGGGTTTTCAGTTCTACGGGATTACTCTTTATCCACTAAGCCACAGCGGATTAAAGTTCCTATGTCGGATCGAATTCCCTCAGTTTAAGTTGTATCTCTCAGTTTTCCATTTGGTGGCCTACCCTCATGTACTGTGTCACAGAATATGTGACAGTGGCACAATGTCCAACACTGTGTACAGAGGTGCACTCATTACAAGTGAATAAGTGGCCGGGATAAGAGGGGATGAGTGCCGTCTTGTTGTATCCATCCTTCATCATATGATAACGCAGAATTCCTGCACGGAAATATTATATGTACAGTTACCCTGAAAAAGAATGAGACGATTCTTTGTCGTCGGAAGTTAAAGTTCTACAGCACGGTTCACTCGATATCGACGTAGGGATACATAACATGACAGATAGTACAAGAATTGTTACAAGGACCACAACAAGGACAAGGACCAGAATAAGGATCACGAAGAAGACTGCCATTTAAGGCCAGGATTTCACAACATAGCTCGAGTCCCAAAATATCATTGCTTCACTGTACCGAATGGCAAATGCCTGCTAAGGGATCTACATTCTGGACTGCTGCTATCACTGTCTTGTCTCGGTAGCTCATATAATAGCGTGCCGGTTCCATTGTATAACCGAAGCGTCTCGTGTTCGATCCCAGGTAAAACTTTTTTTTTATTGAGGTGTAATTAATTTGTTCAGAGTTCCTCGACTGTCTAATTTGTCGAAAATATGGAATAATTTATGCCCAATTTCTGGGTCTTACAAGTGGGCTGAACCTCGTCAAAAAAAATAAATCTTACTTGGAAGTTAAAAGTATTCTTCCTCAAACAAAAATCATAAGAAACAAAAAGAGACCTGTTAACTTAAAATCTTGTCCACATGTCATCAGCTTCTATTACAGCTCTAAGTCGATCCGGCATGGATGTCACGAGATTGTGGAATAAGTTCTGATCCCCGGCGAGATCTTCCCAGGTGTCAACAACTTGATCCCACAATTCGTCTCGATTTCGAGGGCGTCGGTGGGCATAGGTGGCTATCCTTCTCTTTTTCAATTCCGCCCATAAATTTTCGATGACATTCAAATCAGGTGACTTCGGAGGCCAATTAATGATTTCGATCTCGAGTCTCCTTTGAAACCATCTTTGAATGCTTGCAGCATAGTGCACGGGATGGTTATCCTGCTTGAACAGCAATGTTCCTTCGGGAAAACGTTCTCGGGCGGAGGGAAGGAATATATTTTCCAGAATGTGCTCGTAAGTTTCCGCATTAAACCGGCCATCGATGCATTCTATAACGCCAGGTCCATCGTAAGACATCCACCCCCAACACGATATGCTAAAGCGCCCCGATCTTTCACGTCGGTGCACATAGCGCTGGTCATGTCGGAGACCATCCTCACGATAGACACGGACAGGACCTTCGTAATCACTCGAGATGGTTGTTTCGTCGGAGAAAATTACATTTCTCCAATCGAAATCCACTCGATTGGTAGCGAAGGCAAGACGGTCGACAGCTTGTGCTTCCCCCAATATTTCCATTTGCGCAGCCCTCCGGCTCCTAATACCGCGGTTCCTCAACCTGCTGATCACAGTCCGTGAAGAGCCGGGAAAGTTAGATACTGCTCTTATTTCGTTAGCAGTCAGAAAGGGGTCCTGTCGAACTGTCTCGAATAAAAGAGCATCCTCTTCCAATGAAGAAATCCGCGGACGCCCAGGAATAGGGCGATTTTCGACCTCCCCTAAATTTTGGTAACGATGAACCCATCTCGCGGCTGTACTTCCAGGAACACCGACCAAATGGCCAGCAGATCTAGCCCCATATCCAGCCTCAACTAGAGCTATAACTCGCTGTCTCATGTCACGTCGGTTCGCCATTACGATGAGAAATGAGAGATGACGATAATACTTTAGTGTAGACAATGACTATTTAACATGATATAGAATTATTGAAATAAGAGGCATCTTGCATAGTAAGAGTTAATAAATCAACCCTAAATTAAATATCTAAATAACAGGATATAACAGGAAGTCCAATTGTTACGAAACTAATCAAATTAAATCTAATTACATTAAATAAACAAACCCCAAGTTATGACACCACATTGCTACAGCTAAATTGTATGTTATTAACATAAGCATTGAATAGGTCCATGGTTGTGCGTTGGACGACAAAACCAAACATCGAAAGTTCGAATCTTGCCGAGGAATGTAACTTCTTGCTTTTTATAATGTAAATCAGACTTATAACTACAATCATTCATATTTCTTACATTATTTATTAATATTTATAGCCAACATTGAATTTGTAAAGAAAAGACTTTAGAAATCTCATATGGAATTTGTGATCTGTAGTGACATAAACATAGATTATCTCTCGGAACTTTTCCGTAAAAGTAAATTAAATTCACTCCTTGAAACTGGAAACCTTATTCGTAGGGTCATTTTCCCATAGCATATAAGCTGAAGTAACACAGCCATTGATAAACGTTTTGTACACAGAATTAGACTGAATTCCTATTCGACAGAACCAATAATCAATGGCTTGTCTGACCATGATAAACAAATCCTATGTGTTTCCAATGTCGCTGAACAATTTCAAAATATTAATTTAAAAACTAAGAAAGGATCGTAATTGCTGTATCTATTGATTATTTACATTTATGTATACAAAATGAATCTTGGAAAAACATATATGATACTGGTACTACTGATATTAAGAGTAAATATATTGAATTTTTCACTTAATTTCATAATCACTTCAGTGGACGTTCTCCACTCAATGTTGTGAAAAAATTCAAAAGTTAAAACATGTAGATAACGCAGGGACTTCAAAATCTCATGTATTAAAAACAAGAATCTATATGTAATGAGTTGCAATGTAATGATCTTCATGTTCTTAAATACTGCAAGAAGTACAGTGTAATTTATCAAAAATTATGAAAGAGGGAAATAGAATATATTTGAGTAGAAAAGTACAAAATTCAGATAATGCAATTAAACCTATTCGTAATATTATTAAATTTAAACTTGTAGATATCCTAAGAAAGAAAATATTTTTTCATTAAAACCAATGATTATAAAGTAGAGGATCCCAAATCTATTGCAAATTCTTTTAACGTATTATAGTATATAGTACAGAAATATTATTGACAACTTAAACATTCAAGATTTTGCAAAAGATACTGCAATTGGTTACTTAACAGATGTATTTAATAATAATTATTAATATATGTAATTAGTCAATAACTGCAACAGTGCTTATACATTCAATCATAACATGAATAAAATTGAATGCAAACACGTAGATAAAATAGTTAAAATTAACTGCAGGGGTGAGAATGAAATAATCCAAAGCCATACTTTTAACAAAAATTGTTTTTTGCCACTGCATTTCTTACACATATGGGAAAGCTATTAATAAATTATTGTAATAATTACTCAACAAATGACATAGCCTAAGGACTCTAAACCTTTGTAAAAGTTTGTCTATTATTACATATTTTTTTAATTTCATTTTAATTGTTAGTTTTTAATATATATGCATTTACATTGTATATATGTGTGTGTATAAATGCATTCATTAGATTAACGTTTATAATATTATAATTTGTAATGTTGTATTGTTTGCGATCATTAACACTTAATCTCAGGGCTTTGTAAAACTATATTTCAACGTGACTTAGCTATTTCAACGTTATTTAGACAAAAAAAATTGTTGTGTAGACTAAGAATCGAACTCGCACTCTTCTACACAACACGCAGAAGTTTTACCGTCTGAGCTATAGAAACGACATGAAAGCTTTCCTTTCTGTGCGGAGTGTCGATCTAGTCATGAAGGTCCATTGTCGATTTAACTACACGATGTATGTATATATTTATCTTTTATTTACGTAATATTATCATATTTTTTGCAGTTTTTTAATTGAATTTCGGAACAATGCTAGTAACAAACCAAATAGCCTGAATTTAAGTAACTCAATATTCGTTATCTTGTGTATCGGTGCTCTGGTCTCCGATCATGCGCAGTGTCTTACATCTGAGACTTAGGAATATTCACTCGTCTCATCCTTTTCCAGGGAAACTGTACTTCGGTACATCATACTGTAATAATCCGATCAGAATGGCAAACAGCGGGATTTGAACCGGTCTTCCCAAATACGACTCCAATGTATGACTATTTTAACATTCAACAAATGAATCATTACATCAGTAGTAATAATAACAACAACAACAACAATAATAATAATAATTTAATAATAATAATAATAATAATAATAATTTAATAATAATAATAATAATAATAATCCGGTTACATCAATTGCTTGTTTATGCTGATGAGGTGAATACGTTAGTTGAAAATTCACGAACTATTACGGAAAATACGAGAATTTTACTTGAAGCAAGTAATTACATTGGCTTTGAAGTAAATCACGAAAAGACAAAGCACACGATTGTCTCTCGTGGCCATAACATAGCACGAAATGGAAATATAAAAATTGGAAATTTATCCTTTGAAGAGGTGGAAAAAATCAAATATCTTGGAGCAACAGTAACAAATATAACTGCAACTGGGTAGAAAATTAAACGCTAAATAAGTATGAAAAATGATTGCTATTATTCGGTTGAGAAGCTTTTGTTGTTTAGTTTGCTTTCAAAAAAATTGAAATTTAGAATTTATAGAACAGTTATATTACTGGTTGTTTTGTATGGTTGTAAAACTTGGACTCTCACTTTGGAGAGAGAAACAGAGGTTAGGAGTGTTCGAGGATAAAATGCTTAGGAAAATATTTGAGGGATGAAGTTACAGGAGAATGGAGAAGGTTACACAATTCAGAACTGCACGCATTATATCCTTTACCTGATATAATTAGGAATATTAAATCCAGACGTTTGATATGGGAAGGGCATGTAGAACGTATGGATGAATCCAGAAATACATATGGAGTGTTAGTTGGGAGACGAAAGGTAAAAAGACCTTAGGAGGGGTCGAGTCGTAGATGGGAGAAAGATATTAAAACGGAATTGAGGGAGGTAGGACTGGATTAATATTGCTGAGGATAGGGAACGATGGCGGGCATATGTGAGGGCAGCAATGAACCTCCGGGTTCCCTAAAAGATATTTGTAAGTAAGTAATAATAATAATATTGATAATAATAACAATAAAAATAATTATTTATTTATTATGTACCGATATGTATTAAATGTTTCCCTTTCTCACTTAAACTATTTTTTGTGATTATTATTCAGTATTAGACATTTATAAATAGTGGTGTCTCTATTGAAGTGGGCAACATGAGACACGTTTTCTATTTATGACTACCAGAGTTTAAATTCTCATATAGTTTATATCTTAAATATAAAGAAATAGTTAATATTCCTATTTTATACAATGATAACCTACGATTATACAATGAATGATGGACCATTTCAACGAATATATTATGTAAAAGATCTCGGCGTAACTATTTATCATAATTTCACTTTTCATAATCACATATTTAATATAACAAATAATTATTTAAAAAATCTGGGATTTATTATTAGAAATTCTAAAAATTTACAAAACAGTTCGACTTTGACACTCCTTTTTAATTGTCATGTTCGCTCTAATTTGGAATATACCTCAGTAATTCGGTCACCCACTTGAAAATCATAGCACTCAAATTGAAAAAATTCCAAAACAATTTTCAAGATATGTGTATTTAAAAAAAATCATTATTCGGCCCTCCATAACAAAATTTCGTACAACAATCTACTCGCTGAATTAAATTTAATGTCTCTTGCCAGTCGTAGATTACTTGCTGAGCAACTTTTATTGTATAAAATATTCAACGGTCTACTGGATAACAGCGAAATATTATCACAATTGCTAACTCTACAACATCACATTTAAGAATTCGTCAATTTTCATATTATTAAAAACAAAACACTTCAGCACATAAAAATTCACCAGTGTTAGAAATGTGTTCAAATTTCAATGAAATATGTAAAACATGGGATCTAGATGTCAGCATTTCTTACATGAAATATAAACATTTTATTATTAATATACTGAAGGTAGTTGATTTTGAATAATATTGCTATCTATTTGTTACTCTGTAATTTGCCAATTATAGCTACATTTTACATCTTTTGGTTATGATATCTATATTTATCTATTTTTCATTTTTTATTTTGTATTTTTCATTTATATTTATATATGTGTCTTTTATTAAGGTAGTATCCATTTGTCTGTTTTTTTTTTCATTTTTCTTTTGTATTTACGCTTGTATCTTGCATTTGTATCTGTTTTATCTCTTTTTTTTCGTGTTATCTCCAATTTTATGTTCTAAGCAATTTTTTGTACTGTCTATTGTAATTGGGACTTTGCCCTGTTATACTTACTTACTTACTTACTTACTTACTTACTTACTTACTTACTTACTTACTTACTTACTGGCTTTTAAGGAACCCGGAGGTTCATTGCCGCCCTCATATAAGCCCGCCATTGGTCCCTATCCTGAGCAAGATTAATCCAGTCTCTACCATCATATCCCACCTTCCTCAAATCCATTTTAATATTATCTTCCCATCTACGTCTCGGCCTCCCAACTAACACTCTATATGCATTTCTGGATTCGCCCATACGTGCTACATGTCCTGCCCATCCCAAACGTCTGGATTTTATGTTCCTAATTATGTCAGGTGAAGTATACAATGCGTGCAGCTCTGCGTTGTGTAACTTTCTCCATTTTCCTGTAACTTCATCCCTCTTAGCTCCAAATATTTTCCTGAGAACCTTATTCTCAAACACCCTTAACCTATGTTCCTCTCTCAAAGTGAGAGTCCAAGTTTCACAACCATGCAGAACAACCGATAATATAACTGTTTTATAAATTCTAACGTTCAGATTTTTTGACAGAAGACTAGATGACAAAAGCTTCTCAACCGAATAATAACACGCATTTCCCATAATTATTCTGGGTTTAATTTCCTCCCGAATGTCATTTATATTTGTTACTGTTGCTCCAAGATATTTGAATTTTTCCACCTCTTCGAAGGATAAATCTCCAATTTTTATAATTCCATTTCGTACAATATTCTGGTCACGAGACATAATCATATACTTAGTCTTTTCGGGATTTACTTTCAACCCTATCGCTTTACTTGCTTCAAGTAGAATTTCCGCGTTTTCCCTAATCGTTTGTGTATTTTATCCTAACATATTCACGTCACCCACATAGACAAGAAGCCATGTTATAGACATATTAAATAAATAATTTTTACATACCTTGAGTAATCTAAATTATTTCGAACGTAACCCAAATGTTACAAACGTAAAGAAGGAGAAAATGGGTACATTCACTCTCAAATGGCGAATAATCTTCACTTGCCTATCAAAAATAAAATTTGGTTTCCAGATATTTTTATTTTGATATATAATTATTTAAATTTCGGAGCAGAATTTACCCAGTGACCATTTTTGATAACTTGGAGCCCTGACAGTTGACATGTTGCAAATGGTTGCATAGCCACATTAGTATTTACAAGGTTCCACTGCTGTGACTTGCTCAAAATCGATAAGTCCTGGTCTCGGTTTACGACGTACTTAGCACTAATGCACTGAGAGCTGAGTACACGCCGCTTGACAATAGCTATTGTGACGATCTGAAAGGTGAAACTTCGAGTTAGCGACGTGATCTATTCTAACTTCATGTGAGTAGAGGGTTTCAACAGACTTCCTAGACTCGATACGTGGGGAGAAACGCAGATGTCACGCCTCTATGTGCAAATATTGTAGGTACTGTATTCTGAATACCACTGCAGTCTCTCATAGTATGTACACAAACCAAATTAGATATTCATAACGTACATATTGCCAGGAAAAGTGATGTATATGGAGTCGCACTGTTCATACTAGCAAGACATAAAATAGTCATTTACGATATTTGAACCAATTGCTACTCTATTATTATTATTATTATTATTATTATTATTATTATTATTATTATATTACCATTATTATTAGCATTATCAATAGAAAAGGGAAACTCTTTTGCTATTAATCGTCTTTGAAAAGGCATCTGATAAGTTAATCCGACTAGTTTGTGGATCAGACAGGTGCGACACCAAGTACTCCCTACCATTACAAGTGTTCCGAAATAAATGCTATCATCAAGGTTTTATGAGATATGTGAATTTCGTTCACAAAAGTTGTAGTCTGAACACATGATAAAATTTGTATATATCCACTGATTTTTTTATTATCTATTTTTTGTACATATTTTGTTATAAATAATTAATTTAAAAGTTGATAGAATATAATTAGGATAATAATTTGCAATAAATTCACGATAAATGTGTTGTATAAAATTTAGAAACTGCTTGTAACAACATTGTTTTAGGAAAACTTTGTAACGTCTTCAGATATTTAAATTACATTCTAGTGAATATTTGGATTAGTTGTTTGCTTAGATTATAATATAGTATATATTTCATGCAACTTGTTAATTGAAACATAAGATTATATTTTAGTATTTAATTTCATCTCATTTCATTCATTCATGTACATAAATTATAAAATATTGTACAGATTTGCTGAATTTATAGATTTGTAAAATTTTATTAATTTCATAATTAAAATATAAGATTAATTCAATGGGAGATTTAATTAATCAATCTCTTAGAAATATTATAACAATGTATTTATAACCCAAAAATATCTATTTCAGGTAAAATAGGGTTCTCTATAAAATTGGAGTATAATAATAATAATAATAATAATAATAATAATAATAAGTTAATCCGTGCAAAACTCTGAGAAATTAAAAAAAATACAATAAAAAAAAGGCTAAAGTATCCCCATCAAATTATAAATGCCTTCAAAAGTTTATATAAAATACGAAGATAATTATTATAATAATCATTCTTTGTTTGTCAAAAGTACCAAGTAAGTGCTAATGGACATAGTCGAATGTACAAATATTTTTAGTAAAATACAATTAAAATGTTATATTTACAGGCGTGTTATAAAATTCATCTAAATTATAAAAGGGATTTTGTATGAGCCATTCATAAAATACCGTTTTACAAGTGTTTACACTCACAGAGTGGGTCTCAGGAGGTAATAATATGTTAAACATGTCAATGACAGAAATGTTATACCAGTTCTTACCTTTGGATAATCTAGCATATGGCACAAGATGATGATCAGTTCTTGTACAATAACGGTGTATACTGGTCTTGCAATTAAAAAGACTTAAATTGTCTTTAGTTTGTAACAAACAATGAAATATGTATGGATTAATTCATAATTATGCCTGTATAATTATTACCGTTTACAATGACTGTTATAACTGGAATATTAAAGAATTCGAATGGTCTACTTTTGTAAAATAAGTATCTTCGATACAACGCTATTATGTCCCCATAGATGATTACCATAGGACATTATTCTATGAAAAGAAGCACAATAGATAGATTTTAGATTTCTTTAGGCACTAAGCATTTTGAACGTCTCAGTACATATATCACTCTTCCTAATCTATTACACATATATATGTATACAGAGTCTTTCATAAGTAACGAGTCTATCGAAAAATCAACTACTTTGGATAATTTTTAGAAATGATGTTCATCCTCACGAGAAACAACCCTTTCCTGTGCCCTCCCCCCGACGCCAGAGGAAGCTACTTATCCATGTGTAATGTGAATTTGAAGTCAACCTAAAATGACCTGGAGCATGGTCTTTTATACGCCAAAGACTTAAAATGATCTGGAGCATAGCCTTCTGTACGCCAAGGATAATGACATATATTGTTGTGATAAGCTGGAATGATAATACCACGCAGCCGCTTAACGTTATTGCAGAAGAGAAAAATTGCTGCCTGGTTTGAATCTGGAAAAAAGTCGCTCAAATTAAGCGTATATTCCGTAGATGAAGTGTTTCCAGGTAGGTGGATCGGTCGCACAGGCCCAATCCGTTGGCCTCCGCGATCACCTGATTTGACTGTCCTAGAATTTTTTTTCTGGGGATTCATCAAAGATCGTGTCTATGCGACTAAGTCACGCACAATTCACACGATACAAATGGTTACACCTGACATGCTCACCAGAGTCCATGAAGAGTTGAAACGTCGCTTACATTTGTGCACTCAGCAGAACGGAAAACATTTTGAAAATTGTACACTGTAATATGTCAACAGTTGAAACTGTTTTAACATTTAGGTGTTTTAATAAAGGTTTAAAACATTAACCATTCTTACGTTTAATAGCTCTGGCGTCTAGGAGACGGCGTATTTGTTTCTAAATCGACTGTACGGCACCGGGAAGGGTTCTTTTTCGTGAGGATGAACATCATTTCAAAAAATTATCCAAAATAGTTAATTTTTCGATAGACTCGTTGCATATGAAAGACCCTATATGTAAAGTTTATGGCACAATATAATTAAACGCAAAATCTAGTGCAGGACCTAGACATGTTGCCCTCTCTCTCTAAAATTGTTTAATATTATAGTTTCTACGATGTCATTAATAAAAGGCGGAATATTTTAAACTCTGGTTTATTACTACTGACAGGAGATTGAACTGTCTTTTGTTTGCTGGCTACCAAGTTAAGGTAGGCGCTCACTTGCCGGAACGGATTCGATCGGCGCGTTCGGATTTTAATTGTTTGCATTTTAAATGGAGCATCGATCACTTGGCCGTATCGCCTCTGTCCGCATAACAGGATTCCATCCAGAATTCTGGCCGGAGGAGAGGAGAGGATCAAAATAAAGAATGTCATGGCAAATACAGGGACATCATTTTACTTTTACTTCAATTTTTATTGTATCTGAGTTTTTTAATGTACTTCACTCCCACCCCTTCTACTAATGAAGTTTCAACTGTTTTCCAGACAGAATCAAGGTCGCTTATAGTAAACAGCACTGAGTTACTGAGTATAGTACGTTCCAGAGATATGTTCGCGTTTTCCAGTGACGAAAGAACTTTTAATATTGAATCATATTTTCGCTCAGGTACTGTCCGTTTGCCTACGTCACATCCCGATTTCCCCCAACTGCTTCTGCACGGCCCTCTGTAAAAGCAGGGCTGTCTTAGCTCTTTTATGAAAACATTAATTTCTGTTAGGAATTGGAAGTTTACGTAATATTATACAACTGTTTAAAATAACTTAAATAAAAGGGGTCTCGTTAAGTAATTAACTGTCACGTAATTTCCCTCCTTTCTACGATCCTGCGGCATAACCACTTGGACGGAGAGTAGATAGCATGTCCGAGTAATTTTATCTATGCGGGTCGGGGAGAGGTGAAGATTGAATTTACATTACCTAAGGTACTCTTTTATAGAGTAGGTACAGAATTATTTCAACATGAGTTACTAGTACGAAGGACGAAACTGGTAATTGGAATTAGATGCATTAATCTATAGTGCGATAATATGCACAAAAGAAATGAAGCCTGTAGGCTATCGAAATGAATGGCTACCATCTTCAAAAATGTGTTTAAATATCCATTTTATGATTATTTTTGAATTGAACTTCATTATTCTCTATATTGTACGCTAATGTACTGTAGACAGTATAATATACACTACATAATGAACACGTTCGCATGGATAGCTCAGTTCGTGAGTAAAAACACTCATTCTTAATACAGTACTCCATTTTGATTAAATAAAAATCCTAATGAAAATTATCGAACTCAAAATCGCAATATTTCCTAGTTTACGTAAATGGATGAAGTACTTTTCTTCCCTCCTATACCTAGTAAAGTGATGTGTTTGTGTTTTACGCCAGTATCATCGAACTCCAGTTATGGAAGGGGGTAGCGAACGGGTTTTCCGGTTCTCTAAAGGTATAGCCAGGTTAATATTAAAAATGTTAGTAAAAATAAAATGATGTCCCTGTATATCGAGTCAAGGCCTCCAATCGCGGTAATATTGAAGGTATAAACTAAATGGATGACACGAAGCTTATTTTATTAAATCCAACATTATGAAGAGCTTTACAGTATATGAAATTGGAATTATAGCAAAGTAATATGGAGAAAGAAAATATGGGATGGAATTGGGGAAATACTAAATTAATCAGATATGTCCTTCATAGTTTGTTACAGAGTTATTAATTTTATTTTTGGGTTCAGTGAAGAACACTGCAATAAAATAATGCGATCTAGAGATAAATTACAACACTATTTGATGATTCATTCGAACAAATGAGCGATGCTATAATAACAATTCGAACGCAGCGAACGAATTTTTTTCCGGTAAGTGAACGCCTACGTTTATTGTAGCAATTAAAGAAGATTAACTGAAAAAGGCTGCGCATAAAGTCTAGTAGATTATAGAAGATTATAACAGAAAATATCAGTTTCCAAAAACAAAACTATGCTTTTCGTTCTAACTCGGCATAAGTGATTTTATCTGAGGCACTGGGACATAGAGAATAAATTAAATAGATTTCAACATATGTGCGGAAATACTAGACTGTGTTAGCAGACATCCAGTTAAAATTTTGCAAAGCAATGACTATCTGAATCTATTTATTTTTTTTATTTTACTCGTAGTAGGTTATTTAGAGTCAGAATGACATGAAGGTGATAATGCCGGTGAAACGAGTCCAGGTTCCAGCGCCGAAAGTTACCTAGCATTTGCTCATATTCGGTTGAAGGAAAACGCCGGAAAAAATCACAACCGCGTAACTTTCCCCGACCGCGATTCGAACCCGGGCCACCTGGTTTCGCGGCCAGACGCGCTAACCGTTACTCCACAGATGTGGACAGCATGGTAATGATAAACCATTTCTTCTGGTGTCGTAGGTTTATGCCTCATGAAAGGACTCTGTCACTAATGGAAAGTTCTGGACAAAATTTATGGGTCATTTGTAGCTGTCGTTATATTTCGACGTTCACTTGACATCTGCAAATGAAAGCGTAATTCAATAATATACTATCACTAATACATTTAGTCCGCCTGTGGCATTTTAACTCTTCTGAAAATTTTTTGATCAATCCGATTTCCGTTTAGAAATATTTTCGTAGTAAATTCCTTTCTTTGGCTTCGTTTTTAAACTACTGCAGACAAAAACCATCGGCATTTGCTTATGCTATTAAATATTAAACTGATCTTAAACTTACTGAAGCTTTGAGACAATTTATACCAGCTTAGTCTACAATAGAGAAACTTTCTACGACTTTTTTTTTCAACTCAATGTCTCGCATAAGCTCATTTGCTGGAGAAGAGAGGGAATTTTCATGGAGACATTAATATAATTTTAGACGTTATCTCTATGAATATTTCATCAGATTCTGTGAATTGAAGTCTTTTCAGTTTTTTATCCTTCTTGATAGTAAATAGTTTTCTGAATATAGAGACACATTTCCGGACTTGTTATTTTCATGCTTGATTTCTCAAATCAGGTGAACAGTAAGAGGAGATGCCTAGTTTTTTCATTATATAAAGACATTAGAAACGCTGAGTGCTTTTTCTAGAAAAATACAGATTAACTTATATCAGTTATTGCTGACTATTCTTGCAAATGATGACCGGTCCTACACGAAGTTAGAGAAAAGTAAAACCTATCTACGGAACCTCTAGGGATTCAGTAATTCATAGTCTTTTGCCCAAGGGCAGATCTTTCACTGCAAACCCAGCACTTTCCAGTCTATTTTATACCTTCCTCTTTGTCTCTGCATATGATCCATATATTTTAATGTCGTCTATCATCTGATATCTTCTTCTGCCCCGAACTCTTCTCTCGTTCACCATACCTTCCAGTGTATCCTTCACTAGGCAGTTTCTTCTCAACTAGTGACTCAGCCAATTCCTTTTCCTCTTTCTGATCAATTTCAGCATCATTCTTTCTTCTTCCATACTTTCCAACACAGCTTCGTTTCTTACTCTGTCCATTTCACACGCTCCATCCTTCTCCATGTCCACATTTCAAATGCTTCTATTCACTTCTCTTCACTTCATCGTAATGCCCATGCTTCTCCCCCATACAATGCCACACTTCAGTAGTCTCTTCCATAGTTCTTTCTCCAGAGGTCTGCAGAAGATGCTCCTTTTTCTATTAAAAGCTTCCTTTGCCAATGCTATTCTGCTTTTGACTTCTTGGCAGCAGCTCATGTTATTGGTTATAGTAACTTACACCACAAGATTTGAAGCTGTCCACTTACTCTACTGCCTCATTTAGAATTCGCAAGTTTATCTTCTTTACTATTCTTCCTGTGACCACTGACATTTATCTTTATTCCATACTGCTCACAGCTGTCATTTAGCTCCTGTAGCTTATCCGTTAGTATCATATTCTCTTCTACTAAAACGCCATATCAGCAAATATTAACACTTTATTTTTCTTCCTCCTACTATCACCCTCCCATGTTCTCAAAACAGTTCTTCACTAAATCCTTGAAGTATATTTTTACTTTATTAGGTTATTTAACGACGCTTTATCAACATCTTATATTATTTAGTGTCTGAATGAGATTAAGGTGATAGTGTCGGTGAAATGAGTCCGGAGACCAGCACCGAAAGTTACCAAGCATTTGCTCATATTGGGTTGACGAAGTAACTTGCCCCAACCGGAAATCGAACCCGGGCCACCTCGTTTCGCGGCCAGACGCGCTAACCGTTACTCCACAAGTGTGGACCTCCAAGTAGATATATCTTGGGATAATAGAGGCTTTCATCTCGTGAACTGTCAAACATTGAGATGTTTCTACTCTATAAAATATCATGTAATACATTTGAGGACGACGCCATTGATATTTTTTTACATCAGAAACAAAAGGATTCATGTATTATACAAAAAGTAGGGTAAGCAGTACTGGTATAGTGAGTACTTTCTTCCATATTCATGCAGTGTTCACGCTAGATCATCATTTTGTTAATAAAAGCATTTTACGATTTTACGAAAAACAGTACGTATTTATTCGACAATCATTATTTGCCTCCTTGTTTTATCTAGTAACCGACGCTGCGCCACTGACTGTAGAGTGCATTATATAATACATTTTCTCCTGTAATCTTGATGAGTATGTGCCGTGACTAATGTAATGGTTATTATTCAGGGAACGGATTTATATGGACTAAAAATATATGAAATATGTAAATATATATGTAGTTATTTTTACCAAAATATGGAATTAAATATGGATTTTTACCAAAATATGGAATTAAATATGGACTTAAAATTATAAAAAAATGACTATGTACGTTAAATATTGGTACATTTTAATCAAACTAAACAAAAAATATAATGGACGTACCTTATCTTCCAATGTAGTTTCAACAAAACACAATTTTTATTGTCTGTTACCATAACAATAGGTTACAAACATTTCTTTCAAGTGCTGAAAAGTGAATCTTCTTCTATTGTCTCTGAGGATAGATTTATACTGACTAAAAGAGCGTTCGACGTCACAAGAAGTAACTGGTACATAATTCAATTTCACAATGTCTGCTGGGGATAAGTCCAAGTTAATCTTCACTGTTGATTCACCACTCATCACAGCAACAACCTTTTGTAGTTCTTCATATCCAGGGTTTTTTGAAAGTACAGTGTCCACCTTAGCTCTTACTGCATCTGCAACTTTACCTCTACCACGATTCAGTTGTTCCACAGTACTATTTAGAATTTCAAAACTTTCAGATAGTGAAAGGTGCCTATTTTGGAGACTTTTGAGCGTTTTTATGATGCATGAAAATGTATGCTGAATGTGAGCTAAGTCATTCTTCACACTTATGTCACAGGTAACTGTTTTCGCAGTATCAATTGAGACTGCATCTTCAGAGTCCAATGCAAGGAGAACATTGTTAATAGAGTCTATATGTTCGGCATAATATTCAACTGCTTCTAGCCATGTACCCCATCTAGTTAAAATTGGCTTTGGTGGCAATGGAATTTCAGGGTACATTTCTTTCAACACGTTAACTCTACTGGGAGCTTTGAGAAATACTTTTTTCACTGATGAAATCAACAAATCTACTTTAGGGAAATTGTCTCTGACCACTTCTGCCACACGATGAAATGCATGCGCCACACAAGTAAAATGAGTCAATTTAGGATATACAACAGATAATGCTTGTCCAGCTTTGACCATATAAGGGGCAGCATCGCTAATAAAGAATAACACATTATCGTACATAATACCCTTTGGCCACAGGATACCCTTAGCTTGGTTGAACAGTTTAACTATAGTTTTGTTATTGCACTTTTCTAGAACATCACAATGTAAAAGAATTCGTTCAGAATATTGTTCACTTAACAAACCGATAACTACATTACCAACAAGTCTACCTTCTTTGTCGGGAGTCTCATCAATGGAAACCCAAATTGAACTATCTTTAATTTCATCTCTTATCTTCTGTATTGTCTCATCGTAGATGGATGGAGCATACGTCTTCCTAAGTGTTGACTCATCCGGGATTGTATGTTGAGTATATTTTTCAAGGAATTCCCTGAAGACCTTATTCTTTAGTTTGTAGAGAGGAATATCAGCAGAGATGAGAGAACGGCACAGGTCGATGTTAAACTCAGATCTTACATTCGATGTTGTTGGTTGTGTTGAAAACAATTGTCTCTGCTTGGAATTTAGTTGTTTGTTGGCCTGATGTTTACTAGTTGTAATGTGTTGTTGCACCAGGAACTTTTGTGTAGATGATACTGCACACTGACACAAATTACAAAATAATATTTTATTGTCAGTTGATAAACCATCTTCTTTAAATTCTGAAATGTAACTTGTTAGTTTTGATTTTAAATTGACTGAATGACGTACTTTTGGCATATTTACCGTCTTTATAGTATGATTTACAAAACTGAACCTATGTGTACTCTGACTGGCATTTAACTGTTGAGCTGCACAACTGAAGTCTGTTAAAAATTTTAAATTAAATTAATACAGTTTTGTAACTTACTTTCCCATTGTTGATAGGACTGCTAATTTTCAAATAACTCTGATGTTAAAGGGATTACTGAACATGTGTTTAAATCTCTATTGTTGAAATGTATTTTTAAAAGTTAATGGAATTTTGTTTTGTTTTATTGTTAAACCTAATATAATATGGACTGTTTTATATGAAATATGGAAAATATATGGAAATTAACGAAAATATGTACTAAACTCTAAAATATGGAAAAATATGGAAAATAAAAGTAGGATTTTTCAACCCTACACATTGTGAAACATAAAGATAATGCAAAATATAAATTATATTAGCTTTATAAGTAAATATGTATTTACATATAAATCCTTTCCCTGATTATTATTATTATTATTATTATTATTATTATTATTATTATTATTATCATTATTAATGGATCGCGCGACAGCGTCGCGGTTTACTCGCAGGCTCTGAGTTGCAACTTGGAAAGTCGTGAGTATAATATCTGATACGCCCATGGATTTTTTTATTGATCCAGTCCTGTTCGCGACGTGGTCCTGGTACTTACTCAAACTCCAACAGAAACGAGTAGGTCTACAACAGGAATTTTCTTTGGGGTAAAGGCGGAAAGCTAATAATGGCGATCGTCTCTGAAAGTTGGCAGCCTTAAACTCCCGCTATTCTGCGAGGATTCTATGACTTGTAATAGGAACAACTTTTATGATTAGAATTACTGTTATTTTATTTTATTTATGGTAGGAAATATAAAAAACAAACCTTCTAGTATTAGGATATTTTGTGGCTTGTTATTTTCAAGCAGAAGATTAATACTAACAAGCTATTACCTTGAAGAATTTGCTTTCAGCATGATATGTCTGTAAATTTATGACTAACATGTCTATAAAATACTGTTAATCATTCCAGCGGTCTATCGTTGAAATGTCATTTACGGAAAGTAGGCTATTACTAGTATTCTTTTTGCTTAAGTTTTGAAATTTTAAAAATAGTTAAAATATAAAGAATAACCTCATGTTTATTCTACGAGAAGAAATTTGAAATGTCCTTTAGCTGAATCTAAATGTTATAGGTTACAACCACTGCAATAAGTCACAGTTATGGTAAAGTTTTGGGTCAAGGTTATACCGCTCATTATTGATGATAAATCCAGACCTATCTTATTTTAATTTCAATAAATTTAAGAATAAAATTAAGACAATTATTGTTTACTATTTATGTTGCTTTTATATTTATTTATTTTTGTATTATCAATATATTTATTCATTCACACTTATGTTCTGGTCTTAATTTAATTTTCTTTTTTATCTTAGTAATTCATGTTTTGTAATTGCTGCACTAATGTTTGTAATTTTATTGAATTTTTATTACACAGTAGACTCTTGCAAATCCAGCCATTCCTAGCACAGAGAGAGGTGTGCCGAATCAGCGAGAGTACCAGATTACTGAGAGTGCTTAAAAAGTCTTAAATTTAATTTTATAAGCTGCGCCAACGACTCCACTTCCACTTCTAAATCGGAACCAGAACGTTACAAACATGGCCGTCGCGTTTTACGTAGCTATATAGACCTAAATATATGTGTGTATACGTAATACAGCAGATTTCAGCGTCGTGAATTACAGGCGCTATGTTCGGTTCAAGTTTGTCGAGTATGGCGAAGTGTTACATTCGCCGATGTTGGCCCTGCAGAAGGAGGCCTGTCGTGTTTGTTCCACTTTGTTATAAAAATATTCGCTGTCCTCCACTCTCCCCCCTTCACGTTGTAATCTCTTAAAAATTTAAGCACAGATCTTACCATTAGTTTTTGGTAAGATACAATACAAGACGAAGTTTGTAATGGTTTGGTTGCCTCCCTCATGTTCGAACATTGCAGGGCACTATAGTCTGTGCATTTCGAACTGGCGGATCAAGGTCATTTCCTATCCTCCTTACTGTATCCACTTCTCCTTAGCTCTGGCTGTTCCCCTTCCTCTCTAACATGCTGCGCCACTGGTCCAGCTGACTTTCCTTGAGGAGAACGGTCCAGGAGTGGTGGTAAACACGCATGGCAAATGCAGTCCATTGCTTGGCTTTGAGCCACCAATTTGAAATGCACAGACTATAGTAGGTATAACACATGGCACTGGTGCAAATTTTCCAGAAACTACAGTATTACAGTAGATGATAGGAAGTACACTATAAAGAGACCGGATTACAGGTGGCCGAATTAACGAGAGTAGAGTGTATTGTGTTTAGCACAAAATTATTATTTATAGGAAGTGCCCCAAACAAGAGCTTGCTCAGACGGATGTGCGCCATGTTTATTCTATCTATACATTTCGTACAGAACAACAAATACAAAATACAGATTACAAATTACCACATTGCGAATATCTTTTGTCAAACAAATTTTGTAACTTTATGTTTTCTTTAAATTTGATGTTAATGGAGCACTTCTATCAATTATAAATGCTTTTGAAGGTTTGTCTTTTGTTAATAATAACTTAATAAGCTATGTCACATTGCTTTGTCAATTATGGTGACTCATTTTCAGAAAGAAATAACAGCATCAGATTCCAGTACTGCAATTTGTAATGGAGTTGCTGATATGAGGTTTATGTCTTATTGGAAGTTGAATGTGCTCGTTTCCTACTATTTAATTGCGTGTAGTGAAACTTAAAAGTACATTTTTCCTTGTTTAGAAGTATTATAGCGTCTGCCCTATTTATATGTGATGTTAATTGAACACTGATATCACGAATGCTCTTGATAGTTTTTAATTCATTAATATTATGTTCTCCCGCATTGCTTTGTGAAGTATGAAAACTCATTTCGAGAACAAAATAAAAGCATCCAATTTCAGTATTGAAGGTTCGTATTTGTAATGGAATTGCGAATGTATAAGAAGCTTATAAAGTGTAAGTTTTATGTGCTTGATCTCCGCTACTTAATTTGTCTGGAGAAACATGCAGTGCTGAAAGTAAAGTCAGTCAGATAGAGTTGTGTTCAATGGTTCCTCTTATTAAATTGTATTTTCTATTACTATCAGAATGCATGCTATGGTTCTCATTATTTCGAGCTTCAGTTATTTTTTTTATAAACATCAGATAGCCCTGAAGATCACAATGTGAATTTTCTTTACAACCAGACTCACTATGTTATTATAATTATTGTTATTAATGATCTGAAGAGAATGGGTAGGAAACTAATTTTTCCCAGACTAATAGGCCCACCTTACATTTTTGGAGGAAAATTATTCTTATAAAATTTAACTAGAACTTTAATCATGCATTAAATGAACAGATTTTGTTAAAGGCCTTGGAGTGTTCTTTCACAGTAAACTTTAATTTCAAAGCATATAGATTTCATATAAACTATAATCATCCAATTAGAATGCTGGGACTAATACGGCCAATAATTTATTCTCTGTCTATGTCAAATTTACTTTGAATACTTGGGCCATATTCATAGACATTCTTAGCGCGGGCTTCCGGTGAATGATGAGCGAACTAATGATTTTCGTATTCATAAACCGGTGTTAGCGATATGATATGATGTGAATCCTGTACAAATAATCAGTTTTAGCCGGGGCTAGTTTAGCACGCTCGTAGCGCGGGTTAGCGAAATGTCTATGCATAGCACCCCTTAACTTTAAATTAACGAGTTCGAATCTAGAATAAATATCTCTAGTCTGAGATTCTGTTAAAGTGATTTGGGCTAAATTAGAAAGTACCCAACGCAAGTTCATATCGTTATAGTCGTATAAATTTTCGCCGAATGACTGTAAGATTAATTGTGTGAAAAATTCTTGGAAATTTCAACTTCTAAATTCATTTCAGCTCTTTATCGTAGTAAACAATTAATTGTTGTTCTGGCAAATTACAGCGTTAAGTAAGATGTAAGAAAGTTGGTTTTCACGTATCTTGAATTTTACTAGCTTTCAGCTAAGGTACGACTAAAATGTAAGTTAAGTTGTGTCTCTGAATACAAATTCTACGTTACCTACCTACTACAGTAGGATGTAAGTAAAAGTGACGTTGATGTGACATTCGTGAATACGGCCCAAAGTCCCACCTCGGAATAGCTCGGGAATCATCGTGTGCGCTGTGTTTACACGCATGCGTTTTACATAGAGAGATTCGAAACCCGGTCTTTGTGACAAGAATAAAAAGCTCTATCACTAAGCCTTAAAGCAGTGGTCGTCAGCACTCGCTGAAATGTGCAACGGGTACGCGGTGCCGTCCAGTGTACACGGTCGTGCAACAGGGAGAGATAGAGAGCTTACCCGCTAGCAGCTAAGAGAGCATTATAGTGCACTGCGTTTTCAGCGGGTAAGAGAGGCTAGCCCCTGCGTGCTCTGTGCTGACGACCCCTGCCTTAAAGGCTTCGTAGAGTATATATCGTTTCGTGACATACAGATGTCACTGTTGCGACTTGATTTCATCCTCGGAGCTCGATGCTTAATATTTCCCCGTATGAATCTCGCGTTAATCCAAATTATAAAAAATTACGCCACAGGAGAGCGACCACTTTTCGAGTCAAAGGGCGTACATGAGCAAACCAGTTTTGGCATCAACTCTTGTTATCTGAGATTGCTTCTTTTGTGAAAGCATTCGAAACTATTCCAAGTCGAAACTAAGTCTTTTTTCGATGTTGAATCTTTCGTACACTACTTTTAACACTTGATTAAATGGCGATCTTACTTGTGTTAATTATGTAAGCATGTGCGACTCACAGCTGTTTCGGTGCTCAGATCCTACTAGATTTCGGCGCTATCTCAACTTCGCTGCCTGTTGTGTGGGTGCGTTCGTGTGATGAAGAGTTGTGTCAAAGAGTGTGTCTGTTCTGAAATTGATCTGTGTGTTGAGGCAGATCATTCCAAACTCGATACAAAGAACACATTAAAGCAAAAGCCAGAGGACACAATACATGTACATATTAATAAGTATTTAATGAATTTCAATCTTAAGGCATATAAACTTGCAAATGTTTATTTGCTATTTAATCACAATATATGAACGTTTTCGCCGTTTAGGGCATCTTCAGATATAACAATACATATTATCTGGACCTATAATAACATATTATGCAAATAACAAGGAAAATAGAGAACAATATATGTGGTACATGAAATTCATGAGCTTTATGTAGATATAACATGAAACAGGATGAATATTAAGATAATCTTTGAATTTGAACTTAGACTGGACGAATATTTTATTTATACATATAGCTCATGTTACAATTAATATACAATGTTTAAAATTTGTCAATGATGTTAATTTTAAATTTTAAAATTTACAATGATGATAATAAAATATTTCAAGTAGTCATGGCTGAAAGTTGTCATACGTTGCAAGGTAATATGCGTAGTTAATGTTCTTGTGTTTTGTAATTATTTCACTTAGAGAGGCCGTTGGCATTTGAATGTTGTTTGACGTTAATGACTACTTTACAATTGATGTACGGTGATTAAATTAGTCAATGTTAAAATTTAAATTTTATAATGAAGGTGATAAAATATTTAGAGTAATCATGGCTGGGAATTGTCGTAAGTTCAAGATAGTTTTCGTAGTTGCTGTTGTGTGTTTCGTAATTGTTTCACTTAGAGGTCATTGACTTTGAAATGGCTACTCTGATGTGATGACATACTATTACGTGTTCTCAGGTTTATTGAAGTATATAAATGAAGAAGTTATTTGTATGTACTGGTGTTGATGTGTTGGAGGTTTTAAGAGAACTGAAGCCTAGATAGTCATGTGTATTGAGGCATGTAACGGCGCAAGAATATGAAAGGAACTATTTGAATGGCGTATTAAGATCAATGTGAATAGGTCTGTTTTAAATTGCATACAGTGGATTTTTAAAGTTTAATAAATTTTCGTTGATTATATTTTGATCTTTATTATGGTAGTAGGCAATGAAGAATTCTTCTGCTGCATTTATGAATTTATTATCATGTCCAGTATTAGTTAGGTCATCACCAGAACACATTAAGTATCCTAAAAACATACAATGATAATAAATTCATAAATGCAGCAGAAGAATTCTTCATTGCCTACTACCATAATAAAGATCAAAATATAATCAACGAAAATTTATTAAACTTTAAAAATCCACTGTATGCAATTTAAAACAGACCTATTCACATTGATCTTAATACGCCATTCAAATAGTTCCTTTCATATTCTTGCGCCGTTACATGCCTCAATACCCATGACTATCTAGGCTTCAGTTCTCTTAAAACCTCCAACACATCAACACCAGTACATACAAATAACTTCTTCATTTATATACTTCAATAAACCTGAGAACACGTAATAGTATGTCATCACATCAGAGTAGCCATTTCAAAGTCAATGACCTCTAAGTGAAACAATTACGAAACACACAACAGCAACTACGAAAACTATCTTGAACTTACGACAATTCCCAGCCATGATTACTCTAAATATTTTATCACCTTCATTATAAAATTTAAATTTTAACATTGACTAATTTAATCACCGTACATCAATTGTAAAGTAGTCATTAACGTCAAACAACATTCAAATGCCAACGGCCTCTCTAAGCGAAATAATTGCAAAACACAAGAACATTAACTACGCATACTACCTTGCAACGTATGACAACTTTCAGCCATGACTACTTGAAATATTTTATTATCATCATTGTAAATTTTAAAATTTAAAATTAACATCATTGACAAATTTTAAACATTGTATATTAATTGTAACATGAGCTATATGTATAAATAAAATATTCGTCCAGTCTAAGTTCAAATTCAAAGATTATCTTAATATTCATCCTGTTTCATGTTATATCTACATAAAGCTCATGAATTTCATGTACCACATATATTGTTCTCTATTTTCCTTGTTATTTGCATAATATGTTATTATAGGTCCAGATAATATGTATTGTTATATCTGAAGATGCCCTAAACGGCGAAAACGTTCATATATTGTGATTAAATAGCAAATAAACATTTGCAAGTTTATATGCCTTAAGATTGAAATTCATTAAATACTTATTAATAATTTACCAGGCATATTGATATATTAAAATGAATTGTAAATTACATGGACATATACCTAACACATAACTAATGCTAACCACACATACAATAACATAAACACAGACATGAAATCCTACACATACAACCCAAAAACCAAAACCTCAACACACTAGAACGATATGAAATATACAGACACACTAAAACACACCCCAGTCAATTTTTCAACACACAGATCAAATTCAGAACACACACAACTCTTCATCACACGAAAACACCCACACAACAGGCAGCGAAGTTGAGATAGCGCCGAGATCTAGTAGACTCTGAAGATGGTGTCGAATAGCACCGAAACAGCTGTAAGCCGCACATGCTTACATAATTAACACGAGTAAGATCGCCATTTAATCTATTATATAAGTCTTTTTTATTTTGTATTCTGCAGTGAAGATGTATTTTTTCATGAATTCTCTAATATGAGTCCGCTACTGCATTTCTATTTTTATGATTTTCGGTTGTTGGATCGGATACACAGGATTCAATTTGGAAACGCTTTAAAAACTTCGACAGTTCGTTTTGAACATTCCATATCTAAACAATGTTGCGAGGCTCAGCAAGTCTGAAAATCACAAAGAACTACCGCAAATGTTCGTTAACGAAGTGGCGAGTCATCCGCCAATATGTTCTCAGGCGATTATTCGTCCACTTTGATGTGTGCTAAAAACCGAGTCTAGGCGAAAGTATACGATATTCGCATAGAACTGAAAATATTTGTACTCGAATACGAACATGTGATTCATTGCGATCATCGAATAAACAGCGCACGTGTGGAGCCGAATTGAGACTAGTAATGGGTGCACGGAAATATTGAGTCTTCATTAGAAAACTGACCTGTCCTGTTTATTTATATAATAATTTCAGTTTCAATTATTAATTATATTATTGTGATGGTACCATCATCATCAATTTATATTTGTATTCAAGGATACAACCTTCATACCCGTTCCGTCACAACTAATATTGCAATCATTATAAATTAACTTCAAGCACTCACAAGTACTGAAACGTTTAGTTCTTGTCGATAATGGTTCAATAAACAACTCGAGAAAAACGTGAGACACATACAAAAAAAAACAAACAAATATATTCGGTCTTCATGAAAAAAGAGAAGTCACTACTTTCTGCATGGATAACAAAAGGCATCATTTAGTTTTGTACTCGAAAAATTTACCACTTGAGCCATAAGGAAGTATTTTATAGAAAATTAAATACAATTTAATGTAAATGAACGTAATTTTTCGAAATATCGGGTCCCGTTCCTAGACTAATATAGATAAATTATTCTGCTTACCAAAATTAAATAATTTCTGCAGGCTGTTTAAAAAAATCATTGGATTGTATCGACTAATTTTTAAGAAGAATCGGCACTTATATCCTAGTATTTTCAGTTTTTTTGACAATGTTTCAATAAGTGTTATTAAAATTGGTTTATGTCTACTAGGATATTTAAATTTGTAGAAGATATTCATCAGAGTTTCCTTAATCTGTTTTAAAAATTTAAAATGGATAGATTTGAAACTTAATACCATACAGAGGAAAACATTGTATTTTATAGTAGATCTACACTTCCTGGTTACATCAACTGTATTGGACAGTAAATTACTTACTTACCTACTTACTGGCTTTTAAGGAACCCGGAGGTTCATTGCTGCCCACACATAAGGCCGCCATTGGTCCTGAGCAAGATTAATCCATTCTCTATCATCATATTCCACCTCCCTCAAATCCATTTTAATATTATCTTCCCATCTACGTCTCGGCTTCCCTAAAGGTCTTTTTCCCTCCTCCCTCCCAACTAACACTCTATATGCATTTCTGAATTCACCCATACATGGTACATGCCCTGCCCATCTCAAACGTCTGGATTTAATGTTCCTAATTATTTCAGGTGAAGAATATAATGCATGCAGTTCTGTGTTGTGTGACTTTCTACATTCTCCTGTAACTTCATCCCTCTTAGTCCCAAATATTTTCCTAAGCACCTAATTCTCAAACACCATTAACCTCTGTTTTTCTCTCAAAGTGAGAGTCCAAGTTTCACAACCATAAAGAACAACCGGTAATATAACTGTTTTATAAATTCTAACTTTCAGATTTTTTGACAAGCGACTGGATGATAACCGAATAATAACAGGCATTTCCCATATTTATTCTGTGTTTAATTTCCTCCCGAATGGACAGTAAATATACTGTATATAACTTATGTATATTTTAAACGAATCATGAACTGAGTGAAAAAAAGTGATTGTCTCTTAAATCAGTTTAGAATGAAGAGGGGTAATTTGAATAATTTCAGACATTTTAACATTTTTCTTGGATGTCACATTATCGCTAATATTAATATGAACTCTTGTACTTGTACTTTAAAGAAACACTAGAAATTTTATAAAATGAAAATAACTGTAACTGGTCAGAATTGAGCTATCAGATTTACCCGCAAAGGTTGCAGGATTTTAATAATGTAGGGTAATTTGAATATATTGTGGGGAAATAAGAATAATACGAAATAAAACTAGAAAATTTTTTCGATATCAGTTTTACTTCATTACTGGATAATTACCTTCAAATAATTAATCAGGCCTAATCTTACACAATAACGAACAGCAAATATATGTCAGCAAGGGTGGCGCAGTCGGTATAGTGCTGGCCTTCTGTGTCCGAGGTTGCGGATTCGATCCCGGCCCAGTTCGGTGACATTTAAGTGTGCTTAAATGCGACAGGGTCATGTCAGTATATTTACTGTCATGTAAAATAACACCTGTCGGACAAAATTCCGGCACACTGGTGAGATTGATATAACCTCGGCAGTTGCGAGCGTCGTTTAATAAAACACAATTTTAATTTAATTTAAATGAAACAATTGACTGTACTGAAATCTTCTGCACATACCAACAGCAAACTAACTGCTTTCCGCTTTCTGCTCCAACAGAATATTCGTGGTACGAAGTTTTGCAACTCTGACAATGAATTCAGTCCCCCTTTAGGAAAAAAGCTCAGAATAATATCTTCTGTTGCAGAACCCACATTTCCAGTCATCTTCATTGCCCTATGCCCTCAATCGTCATCACTGGATTCTTCCATCACAAAATTTTATAAAAGCTTAAGTAAATGAAGTAAAATATTATAAACTGCCAATGGACAACGATTTTGCTACATACCTTCCAACAGAAAAAAAAAAAACATCTCTAGATTTTCAGTTTAACTTGAAGGATCTGATTTATAGAGAGAGGGTTAACACAGACCACCTTCTTTTCACTACCTATCATTTTTAACATGAAGTAGCGTCTTTGTCTTAATGGTGCCAAAACCTTAGCATTATCCATATTACCCCGTTAATATTTTTATTATTGAATTTCCAAGTTTATAGAACCCTATTTTACCCTAAGGTATGTTAGGGCTGTAATTAAATCACACATAATAGTAGAGCACTGTACAAAAATATATATACATAATTATGACATAAAATACACATATTACAATAAATGTGTATGACATAATAAAAATCATAGTTATATTAAATACAAACACGTAGATATGAGATGAAATAGATATAATACATAGAAACAGATACACAATATATGAAACACAGACATATTACATACAATACTTTCCCAGGACATATCACACACAGACTTGTTACATAAAAAAGTAAGTATTTCGTGGAAAGATACATATTACATTTAAGGACGTATATGACATAAAAATGACACGAAATAGACATACGACATACAAATGCATGATCAGCACATAAGACAGATATTATATAAAATACACAAACAAGACATAAAAAACAGAAAAATTGTATAAAAATCTATAAATGATATGAAACAGTGACATTATAGCCATTAGGCCTATTATTGTGATTATTACTATTATTATTAATAGTATTAGTATCTCCTTTTATTGCAGCCTGTTTTACCCTGGCATGTTAGATTAATGATAAAAAACTGAAAAAAAATCTATATATACAGACAAAATTAACACATTCATATACCCTTACTAAGTGCATTAACTACAACTTCTCTTACTGTGGCAGAAACACATAAACTAGCTACAGTACGTTCGTTGCTCGGCCGCGCCGTTCCGCGACGGCCTTGGACTCGGTGAAGATTGGAGCGCCTGCCGCCAGAGTTACACGTAAACGACCGGCAAATCATGGGTACGGAATACTAACTACTCTAACATTAGGCTTACCTACATCACAACAGATGTTGAAAGTAATGACCTTTAACTCGAACACATTCCCTATATCTCCGTAAACAATTCTGGTTCACTCGCAAAAGTTCATGTTGACTATTTGCCTGTATTTCTCACGTGATGTTGCCCTTCAGTTCTTGTATCGTGTGCGAATTTGATGCGTACATCTTATTTTTAACGTTTCCCATAAATAACAATCGCATGGAGATAGGTCAGGGGAACGAGGTGGCCACAATCCTCGACTAATTATTCTGTCACCAAACACACTTCGCAATTCATGGATAGAATTCGCAGCGGTGTGTGCTGTAGCTGAATCCTGCTGAAACCAACCACTTAATCGTTCATTTCTTGTTAGTTGCGGAAAGTTTTAAAAATTAAGTTACATAAACGTGTGAATCAACTGTTGTGTCGAAAAATATGGGACCGATAATACTACTCGCACTCACTGCACACCAAACCCCAACTTTTACAGCGTGGTGAGGAATTTCATGAATAATATGTGGATATTCGTTAGCCCAGTATCTATTGTTCTGAGTAGAAACGTGACCGTGAAGATAAAACCACGCTTCATCAATGAAGAACGTTAAAAGTGGGTCCACGTCGCCATTATGAACGGACTGCAAAAACCAAGTGCAATAATCAACCCTTCTTACAGTATCTTGTGGTTGTAAAGCATGAACTACTGTTACTCTGTACGGCTTAAGTTTCAGGAGTTTCGTTGCCATAAAAGCTGACTTCTGGGAAATGTTAACCTATTGTGCTAAAGGTCGCAGTGATTTGCGGGGTGAGTGCTCTAACTGGGCCCCTAATTCGTGAAGCTTCTCTTCTGTCAGTACACGGCGTTGTTGAACACGTTTCCTGTTCAAAAAAGATCCTATACGTCTGACTTTATTGACAAGGTCATGAATAGTTGACCTGCTAGGAATTCGAACACCTGCAAACCGATGTTCAAATTCTCTTCGACATTTTCTTGCAGAAGAGTATTTCACATACGCATCATAGAGAAAAATACGTTTTTATAAAGTGTACTCAACCATTATCAATAGACACTTTATCACCACGAGACAACACAATTTTACTCACAACACGCGCACAGATGTCTTTCCCTCACGACAGATCCAACTCGACTGACTGGCGCGTCAGCGGTAGCTACAACGCTACTCTGGCAGCAGGCGCGCCAATCTTCACCGAGTCCAAGGCCGCCGCAGAACGGTCCTGCCGAGCTACGAACGTACTGTAGCCTATTTACAGTGAATTTTGAATATGTGATATGAATTTCTTTTTGAACATAAAACACAGGGGTTTTTCAGATTGCCCAGAACATGAGATAGCGTGTGAAAGTAATAACAGGCGAGCTCTTTCGAAAATTGGGCAATCAAATGGGAGGTGTTGAACAGTTTGATCGCTCTTCTCGCATTTAGGGGAATTAGTTAAAAGATAAATTCATCCTGATTTTTCAGTACAGTTTAGAAACTGAATCGTCAAAAGACTTAATCTCAGAAATATCATGGCTAATTATATATATTCTAATTATTCAATATATTTACTTATGAATTTGAGAGTTTTGAATACTTACAACTTACGTTTGACATTCTTAAATGTACTGTTATTCAACGTTTCTTCGAATTTAATTCATCAAATAAAATTTACGTCACTTTGGGACTTCATTGTAGGATGCGAATATTTTTTACGAGAAATAGAAACCCAAATCAGGGAGCTGTCAACGGAATACACATAAGTCACATTGAAAGTCGGAGAGATTTAGTTATGTACCAACTAGCAGAAGCGTAATCCAATATGTCGTCTGTGAACCACGATCAAGTTTGCACTTTCCATTAGTTTAAGTGCTCGGTTTTATCTATTAATATGTCGGCATGTTGGATGTGCTGGCGTATATGCCGCACTACTAAAATGATTAGAATTGACCCGTGATAAATAGAGTCTCCACACCTGAGTAAGAAGTATTGTTTGCAATTTACTGGTGTTACTAGATAACCAGTCAACTCTGTGTACTAAATTTTAATTTATGGACGAACCATTATCGACGCAAATGAAGGGAGAATTTATCAACTGCTGGGTTCAAAACAATGTTGTTTAGGTATAATTCATCTGTTAGGCCTATTAAACCAAGAAATTATTATATTGTCGAATATTAATCCTGGTCTCAATTTAAGTGTTTATCATCCTTGCGATAGGAATCAGAGAAGTGGACTTTTACGAATGGTAAAATTTCCTTAATAGAAATCCTTGGGATGAGAAGAACAAATAGTGATTCTGTAAATTAGAACTAGGGTTCCTGAAAGAGACTTTTTTGTCATTTTCAACACTCCTCATTGAATAATCATGAATATATGTAGTCAACATGTAGATATATTCATTCATTCATTCATTCATTCATTCATTCATTCATTCATAGTGTTCTGCTCAAGGGCAGGTCTTTCACTGCAAACCCAGCTTTCTCCAGTCTTTCCTATTTACTGCCTTCCTCTTTGTCTCTGCATATGATCCATATTAACTTAATGTCGTCTATCATCAGATATCTTTTTCTGCCTCGAACTCTTCTCCCGTTCATCATACCTTCCAGTGTGCATACTTCAGAAGGCAGTGACCCAGCCAATTACTTTTCCTCTTTCTGATCCGTTTCAGCATCATTCTTTCTTCTTCCACTCTTTCCAAAACACAGCTTCGTTTCTTATTCTGTCTGTCCATTTGACACGCTCCAGCCTTCTCCATATCCATATTTCAAATGTTTCTAGTCGCTTCTCTTCACTTCGTCGTAATGTCCATGTTCCTGTCCCATACAGTACCACACTCCACACAAAGCACTTTACTAGTCTCAACCTTATTTTTTTCTCCAGAGGTCTGCAGAAGATGTTCCTTTTTCTATTAAAAGCTTTCTTGGCCATAGTTATCCTCCTTTTTGTCTTACTAGCAGCAGCTCATGTTACTGCTTATGGTACACTCCAAGTATTTGAAGCTGTCCACTTGCTCTACTGCCCCATTTAGAATTCGTAATTTTACCTTTTTTACTTTTTTTCTTATGACCATGGTCTTCGTCTAGTTAGCATTATCTTAATTCCATACTGCACACAGCCGTCATTTAGCTCCAGTAGCTAACCCCTTAGTATCATCTCTTCTGCTAACAATGCCATATCATCAGCAAATCTTATACAGTTTTTTTTCTTCCTGCTACTGTAACTCCTTCCATTTTATGGAAACAGTTCTTCACTAAATCCTCCAAGTAGATGTTGAACAGGGTAAGTGATAAAGGGCATCCTTGTCGCACCGTGTTCCTATTTCACTTCCTTCTGACATTCCTTCTCCTATCCTGATTTTGACCAGTTGTTTCATATAAAAGTTACTGAACAGCCTCCTCTCTTTCCAATCCAAGCCAATTTTCTTTAGGATCCCCTCAGTTTATTCCAATCCACTCTATCGAACGCCTTTTCTAGGTCCACAAATACTATATACGCTTCTTTATTATTATCTAGATATCTTTCGCCCATTGTTCGTAGCGGTCAAATATTGAAGAAAAATTCGGGTCTCGGCATAGCTCAGATGGAAAAAGCGCTCAGCGCGCATAGCTGAGAGGTCCTGGGTTCGATTCCCGGTGCCAGAACGGATTTTTCTCCAATAATAGGTTATAGACCATAGGCCATAACAAAATTACAAAACACCTCCACATATGTAGACCACATCACTTATGCCAACCACAGCTACAGAGACATCAACACAGACATGGAAATACTGCACATCCAACCAAAAAGCCAGAAACTCAACACATTAGAACAATATGAAATATACAGACACACGAAAACACACCCCAACGATATTCTCAACACACAACTCAATTTCAAAACACACACACTCTTTGACTCTACACTACGAACGCACCCACACAGGAAACAAGAAGCGCCAAGACCAACAACGACCAGTTCCGAAGATGACCGAAAATAGGTCGAAACATGTTAACAAGGTACGTTAAAATTTAACACAAGAAAGTTCATATCATACATATTCCGAAATAATAGATTGACTACATGTAGTCATGATTATTTATTTGAGACTTCCACGGCGTTCATTGTGGTAAGAGAATTATTGTAGAGTCTTATTTTGTGTCATAGTAAGGAAACGTATAATTTTTGAAATTTTACTCTACTTCCATAATCAGGAAATGTAAGATAAAATATAACTTATCTGTTGGATCTCATGTCAAGTGATTATTCTATTCCCTGTTTCTATCCTTGTTTAGTGAAAAGTAGTTTATGAGAATCATGTCAATAATATTAATAATTTCTCAATTTCTTAGCTGAATGACCTAGAACCCAGATAAAACCGACGTCCTATATATTGGACACCGGACTTTTACTTTTTTAACATTGTTTTGTAAGATTTTCATAGTCGGCAATCATGATACCATAATCCTTATGTGTTATAAATTGCCTCCAATTTTTTTTTCTTATGTTCAGTCTGTCATAGACATTACTGTTAACATATTTGTGAGAGTCATGGCTGTGGAGCAGAACATGTGCTCAGGATGACCAAGTTGCTATACCTAAGTGCAATAACATTTCCATCACCATTTTGTCACCAAAAATGCGTGTGGTAACGTAACTGATGCGGATTCTGGAGATGAAAATAACCCTACAATTGACAATATGCCTGGTAGTCAGTTGCGAGCTGAGACGGAAGTAACCCTCAACACACAAGGAGAGGGAATGAATGATCATTATGAAGAAAGTCATAATGGTGATAATGAACATAGTAAAGGCGATGGTGAGAATGGCAGTAAAAATACTAGTGATTCAGCAACTGATATGCAGATGAAGAGAAAGAATAATACATTTCAATTGGGAAGAATTTGAAATACAGCAGGGAAATACTATATTTTTCCCACTAAACGCGGGCCTCAACAAACTTTTTTCATCACAATTATTTGATGACGATATTGATATGCTGGTTAAATTTACTAACCAATATGCAGCACAGAAGAATTTCATTGTTGATGTTACCAATAGTGAAATGAAAATATTTATCTCAATACTGCTACTTAGTGGATAAGTAGATCTACCTAGGCGCCAAATGTATTGAGAAAACAGCTTGGATACCCATAACCCACTTTTGCGAATGCAGGGTCTGGCGATAGATTCAAATTTTATAATAGCTAATTTCCACGCATGCAATAATGATGAAATTGATGCAGCTGATAAATTTACTAAGGTACGGCTCTTATTTGATCACCTGAAAAAAATTCTTTCAGGAATATGCTCTCCATGAGCAAAATTATTCTGTAGATGAAGCAATGGTACCTTATTTCGGGGAACATGAATGCAACAATTCATCTGGGAAAAGGCTATAAAATAGTATGAATATGAAATATGGACAGGGGCTACTAAATATTGACACATATTGTGGATAGATCCATCACAAGTAGCTGCAACTAGTGTCTCAGGAGAGAACAAGAATCTGGGTTTGGATGCTAGTGTGATTCTTCAATATTCGGAAATAGTCACAAACCTGGGTGCATTATTCTATCACTTATTCCTGATAACCTTTTCACTTCAGTACCACCACTTTCAGAGTTACGTAGAAGGGGCATGTAGGGTACTGAAACAATTATAGAAATACGTACATCAAAGTGTTCTTTGCAGGAATCAAATAAAATGAAGAAAACAGCACTGTAACATATGAGTATAAAGTAGAAAAGACTGAGAACACTGTTGTCGCAAAATAGAATGATAACAGCATTGTAACTCTTGCTTTCAATTCAATTTCCGTGAACCCAGTGCACACAGTTTCAAGATACTCTAGAAATTTGAAGAAGAAAATATCAGTGAAATAGCCCAGTATCATACATCAGTACAAAAAAATATGGGTGGACCAAAACATCAAGCTATACAAAACATCTATTAGAGGCAAGAAATGGTACTTTAGTCTGAATTGACGTAGCAGAACAAAATGCATGGCAGCTATACAAGATAACTCCAACGAAAAACTCGACCATCTTGCATTTCGCAAACGTCTTGTCTTATCTGTTCTCGAATCCACTGCTCGACATGTACAGTCAAGCGGTAGACCAGCGGTAGTCAACTCACTGCACTCTCGGGCTATCGTCTCTTACCCGCAGGTGCATTTGTGGCTGCTGGCGGGTATGCTCTCTACCTAATCCTGCTGCCCTTACCGAGTGCTGACGACCACTGCAGTAGACCATCTCATCTAAGACTGAGCAAAAAGATTCAAGATTTGATGGAAGTAATCATTTTGTGGTATCTCAAGAAAAACAAACTCGATGCAGTGTCACATAAAAACAAAAATAATATGTATAAAGTGTGATGTTGGTGTATATGAAAATTTTTTATCACGTATCACACACCATAAACATTCTCGAAAAATACAATAATCTTATTGTGTGTAAGTGATATTATAATTTTGTGTTAATTTGATGTATTGTTAAGCTAAACGACTTATGTCATATAATGTTTATCCATGGGGATATGACTGACGTCCTATATATAGGACACTGAAAATCTCGGATGTTATCAACATAAAAAATTTAAAAACAACTTTGTTATGTTATATCAATTACAATTAAATATTTCATAGAAAAAATCGTATTTTTTTAACAAAAAATAATTCAGTCTTATCTGGGTTAATACAGAACGAATAATTTTGTAAATAGTGAACTTACTTTCCTCTTGTATTTAAAAAGTATTTTCTACACGTTGCTGATACTCTCCAAAAGAACAATTAGGCTCATATTTATTTCTCACTAGCATTGTTGGATTAACCAGTTAGGCCAATGATTCTCAACCTTTGAAAGACCACGTCCCGGTAACTTCTTTTTCTATAAGACGAGGGCCCCGTTTCCAACAAATTTACTCGTAAATTACTTTTTTACTTTTTACTGGTTTTCCACTTTAAGCAGTTCACGTTTGATTCCTGCTTTCCAGAGTTTCCTATTCTCCCACTGTCCCTCTTACATGCTCCTCTTCACCATGTATATGTGTATTCCATCATACCATGTCTTTCTAGCTCTTCCACGCTTTCTTCTTCCTGGCATGGTCGAATTGAGGATACATTTAGACCACCGTTCCTCCGATATCGTAAATACTTTTACAATTATATAAAACTCTTACATATAACTAACAAAGTATTAATAATTAATTATAGCGTAATCTTAAGACTTGAAAAATATTAATACATCATGAAACCTGTGTGAAATGCTCACAAATAGTTTAAATTATCAATTACTGGATTAATGAAATTTTGTAGTATAATATTTTATTTTCCTGAAGCCAACTTCTTTAAGTAATTTATACTAATTTTCATTGATATATTGTCCCTTTCTGACCACCAAAAACTTATATGTATAACATTGATCATTGTATTATTAAATTGATTTTAATTGCATTAGTTTGAAAAATAAATGGTAATGGGAAGAATGATTATGCACTGTAACTCACCACAGAAGTCAGCTGAGTAGGGGAAGTAGCAGAATGTGTAAATATTCTTATAAGAGTTATCAATGTGTGCCACAACAGTCCATGGAGGGCAAAGCCCGACTGCTAGCTTCACGTCCATATGTCCCAACAGAGTGAACAATCATCCAACTAGTATAAGGGTAACTTATGATTAACATGATGATCCCGTACCCGTCACAACTGGCATATGAAACCGTATTTCGCTATTCACAGTAGCTCCCCAATTTCATCACGATGTTGGGTGCGCACCGGTCCCACACACCGGGCGATATTTTATGTAAGTCCTACGTTTTGACAGAGATAGATATATAGAAAATAATATGAATAAATTTCAATAAATTTGTGAAACAATAAACAGAACTTTACCGAATAAGGTACGTAAAGGCACGAAAATAAAGCTTCAATAGGGTAATTAATGGTTATTCCTGTCATAGCATACGGAAGTGAATCATGAGTTATTGGAGAAGGAGATAAAAATAAAATATACAAGCTGAAAAATGGAACTTCTTAGGAAGGTAAACTGAATAAATATGCACAAAAAGGAACAAATAAAATTGAAGATAAATGAGAGGAACTAAATATCTACAAGTTGAGAAAATTGGTAAAAGGAAATTAATAGGATGGAGATACAAGATTACAATAAGTTATTTAGAGGTGTAATCCTAGAGGAAGAAGAGATGTGTATCGCCCAAGGAAAAGGTTAAATTGAAAGATATTATGAAGAGCGATTATAGTTATGCCTACACACTGTAGTGAAAAAAATAAGGAAAAATATCTTTTGCATGAGGACTCGAACCAGCGATCATTCCGTATCGCGGTTCGTATTCTACTTAAGTCACTAAGTCCGACTACTGTACTATAACTCTGAGTAGTAATATTTTCGCCACGAGCAAGAGTCTGGGGAGAGTTTGGTTCCTCTCTACAGATATATAAGTAGTCTAAAATCCACCATCACTGCCATCTACCAATATTTGTATAAATTGTAAGAAATACCCACCACGGCGGACTGCTGATTTAGCGCCTTACAGACGGAACTGATGCCTTGTGTTTCGAAACGAAAATGGTAATGGAAAAGGAATTTTTGAGATTTTGGTGAATGAAGAAAGAAAAACAGAACATCAGCAAATATCGTCTCAACTTGATTTGTCCACCACAAATACTGCTGCTTCATCACCGACATTATTTCAAATCGGGTTCGTGGCCGTCATAATAGAGCGCTTTGCCAACTGAGCTACCAGGCTACTGATGTTTAAGTTAATTTGTATAAGAGTTACGATTCCAACTTTTATCTTTTTCATTTTAATTTATCCATATCTCTATGAAATTTTGAAGAGCATTGCGTAAACAAGGAGTCTGCGTTATTCCAGCCATAAATCAAGAGTTCCTCTACTTAGAAATGCCTAATGTTGCTTCATAATTTTAACAAGTGTTCGGTCATAGGCATTAGATCTTGAACAGGATAAGGAAAGTGATCAAGATTATGATGCAAATCTCAGTTATAAGAGGAACATAAATAATTTTGAAATGTTCTAAGTTCTGTGTTAATTATTTCATTATTTCTGGTTGAAAAGAGATAAATATTCTTTAACTCCTACACAGTTGACCCCAGCTGTTACATCCGAAGGCAAAACATGACCATGATGAATGTATTATTGCTTAAGGATTCGTATTTCTCCGAGTGACGAAGACGAAGGTCCAAGAAACTTATTCCAAGAAATTAAATGTTGATAAACGATTTGAACTATAACCACTATAAACGAATTAAGGATTCAAATGCCTACACATACCTGCAGAAATTAAATTTACTAGGACATAGAACATGTTTCTTGAATCAGCTGTAAACATGCAGTATATCGTAAAACGTTTTGCATAAAGAAATGAAAACTCGTGGTTTAGTCGTGTCGTTATATTGATTACAGTGTTATTACCTGAAAGCTTCGTTGTACCCCGTGACGCCACATCAATCATAATAATAAAATTATGTATGTGTATACCTCTAAATTCATGCGTGTTTATGTGTGAGTATGGCAATATTATAATGTCAATACGTTCCGATAGGCTGTTCATTAATTATCTTTACACTTTCATAAAAGAAGGTAAGGAAGGAAGAAAAGAGTTAATGGAAATAAAGTTTCGTACCAGTGTTTTAGATAATGTGTTCCAGGAGAAATTATACTCCTCATGGTTTCAGGTCTCAAAATCTGCATAAGTATTCAGAGTGTTACATAATGTGTAACATATTTTTGGGGAAATGGATAGAGGACCTGAAAACACAAAAGAAATTCATGTAAATATATACTTAATTAAGCCTACATGTTTGCCTATTATTATTATTATTATTATTATTATTATTATTATTATTATTATTATTGTTATTATTGTTATTATTATTGTTATTATTATTATTATTATTATTATTATTATTATTATTATTATTATTATTATTAAATTTTTACATCTTTGTTTACAAAGTTCATGCATAATTCTGCAGAGAGTGCTTAAAATGGCCAGTATGAGTTATAATACAGGCTTCTAAGCGTCGCATCATGAAGTGTCTATTCTCTCCCATATTCCCGGTGTCTGTTATGTCTGCTGACATCCTTCCTCAACACTCTAGCGAAGAATATCAAAGTTCTCAATGGGCCCAGGAGTATTACCACAGTCTAGTACCACGAAGCTTGAGGTGATTTTTTGCATTTCTCGCGATACAATCCTCCAAGAGGTTAGCAACTGAGAGTACTAGGAACAATTGACTATCCGCTAGTTGCGATCCTAGTGGCTAGCAACTTAAGTCAACTGTCATTGGATACATATTCCTTAAGTATTGAGCTTCACGACTGTATGTACAGGGACAGCATTTTATTTTTACTTCAATTTTTATTGTGCTTGAGTTTTTTAATGTACTTCACTCCCACCCCCTCTACTAGTAAACTTCCAACCGTTCTCCACACAGAATCAAGGCCGTGTATGCAGTCAATGTCGCCCGGTCATAGTGAACAGTACTGAGTTAGTGAGTATAGTACGTCCCAGACATATGTTCGCGTTTTCCAGTGACAAAACAGCTTTCAATATTGAATCATACTTTCCGTTTGCCTACGTCGCATCCCGGTTTTCCCACCTGCTTCTGCTCGCCCCTCTGTAAAGGCTAGTGGCTGGGCTGGCTTAACTTTTTTCTGAAAACATTAATTTCTGTTAGGAATTGGACGTCTACGTAATATTAAACAGCAGTTTTAAATAAATAAAAGGGCTTCGTTAAATAACTGTCACGTGATTTTCTCCCTTTCTACGACCCTACGACATAACCACTTGGACGGACAGTAGATATAGCATGTCTGAGTAATTTTATCTTTTCCGATCGGGCAGAAGTGAAGATTGAATTTACAGTACGTAAGGTACTCTTTTATAGAGTAGGTACAGAATTATTTCAACATGAGTTACTAGTACGAAGGACGAAACTGGTAATTGGACTATTGTACCTAATACAATAGTCTATAGTGCGATAATATACAAAAAAGAACTCAAGTCTGTATCGAAGCGAATGGCCACCATTTTCAAAATTGTGTTTAAATATCCATATTATGATTATTTTTCAATATAACTTCATTCTGTATATTGTACGTTAATGTGCTGTAAACAGTATAATATAATAATAATAATAATAATAATAATAATAATAATAATAATAATAATGATTTATTTTAGCTGGCAGAGTTAAGGCCGTAAGGCCTTCTCTTCCACTCAACCAGCAAAAAGTGTATATACATATGCATGAACTTACAAAGAATCCAACAATTTGATTTAGATGAGAGTTACATGCATACAAAAGTTATTTACAAATTAAACAACAAAATACTATGAACTATTAATTAAACACTGAAATAAACTGTGTAGCAGAATTAAACTAAAATACATAGAATGTTAATATATTTCAAATAATATTAGATAATAGAAAGAGATTATTACGAGACAATTAAAATACAGCACAATCAGAATGATGTCTAAAGAAAAAAGTAACAATGTAGTCAGTGATAGTTTAAATCAGTATGATTGGAGTGAAATGCTAATAAGGTTATCTTTTAAGCTGTTCTTAAAGGTGTTTATTGTCTCAGTGCATAATGAATACGTCTGCATCAGTTCGTGAGTGAAAACATTTATTGTGAATACATTACTGTATTTTATTAAACAAAAACCTAATGAAAATTATCAAACTCAAAATCGCGATATTTCCTAGTTCGCGTAAATGAATGAACTACTTTTCTTCCCTCCTATACCTAGTAAAGTGATTTGTTTGTATTTTACGCCAGTATCATCGAACTCCAGTCCTGGATAGCGGTAGCGAACGGTGTTTCTGATTCTCAACCGTAATCCAAAGGTATAGCCAGGTTAATATTAAAAATGTTACTGAAAATAAAATGATGTTCCTGTACTAGACTGTGGTATTATTATACACAGTAATTTAATGTACTGACTGTCGTACCTTGAAGGTTGGGAAGGCGAGACCTGGCATGTGAGCTGCGGAAGAGGGGTAAGAGTACGCTATCAGAAAGAAATTTGTTTCATGATGGTTAATATTATACGAATCTACTACCACGGAAGTTCATCTCATACTAAAACATATATTCCCCCTCCATAGGCCTAACCATCGGTGTTATAACCACTACCATGATAAGGTCACAGGACTTAGTCTTACCTCTTCTACTTACATGAGCTGATGTCTGTCCTCCGTTTAAGCCAATGTAGGACATCACACTAAAAAGAACGGATATACATAACCTAGGCGGGATTAAAATCCATGACCATGATTTTCACGAAATATAACGCACGATCCTTAGCTGTTACGTATACAGCGGTTTTTATTATAGTAGCACATTCGTGAAGCACAGTGCACTCTCCTAAGTTCGACTGAACAGAATTGAAAGTTCAGTCCAATAAGGGTAGTGGGTGTGGCAGGTGAAATGAATACGAATTCTTATTGGTTATCCATCAACGGATGTACTTTCATTTCCTACCCGCCCCGAAACTTGTGTATGCGCTTCTAGTACCACAGTGGGTTTCGACAGTTCCGTCTCACAAACGACACAATTCTCAAATAGAAAAAGAAGAGTTCATTAATTTAAAATCGGTGATTAAATATGGATGTCCTAATCAATAAAATATTCTGTTTTCCTTTGACAAAAGTATCACTACAAGACATAGAACCAATTCCCATTCAAATGGCAAACCCATTTCTTAGTGCCCGTATAGGGACGTGTCTAATTCTCCTACGTAAGCAGTCGAACTATAGAATGTCGAACTTGTTTTCTGTCGAACGTAAGAGCTTCCACTGTATATTGAACTTCCATTTGTGTATTTTTAATTTTTTGGTTCTGAGAGGTTAGTGAGGTTACTGATCTCATCTTTTTTTGTCCTAGAAAATGACTTAGAAACTTCATTGTGCAATTTTGATTTTTAATAATATATTTCCGTAATATATACAGATATCACAGCTGTGTAATATTGCAAAGAACCTTATATATTAATTATTACTTTGTTCAGTTCATAAAGCTGTTTTCGTGAAACTAATTAGTTATCCAAAATAATTGGTTCCAATCAAGAGGGCAAATATGAAATCCTTTTTGGCCAATATTTTAAAATAATGTAATTAACGAAGTAGGTATTTCTGTATTCTGTCAATTATCGAAACACTTCATCCTCTTCCGTCATGGCCTGAGTGATATATCCACTAGTTTCCCTTCATATCTGGAATTAATTTTCCCCAAACGTACGCGACACACTCACACAGTATATGAAGCAGATCGTCAGTTATAATGAATTGCATGCGGTTATGCGCTGTGTGTAGAAACAAGTTTATCGCTTTTCCCTTATGTACAGCTGAGTTGATTTCCATTGGTCAGGCCCAGCATGTCATTATTAGTTACGGGCGGTAATTTATTTTTATACAACCACAGAGTTTATATAGGGTAACACACAAAAATAATTACAATAAGAGGAAATACACTATATGTCGTTCCAATATATTGCAGGCATTAAATCTAACAAAACATTTCGAACTGGTATATGTTACACTTGAACGTACTCATCCTTTCTTTTAATATAGTATATGAGTTTAATAAAGTTCGTTTCGTTTTCTGCCTTGACGTCATTTGAAGAGAATAGACTACTTTGACAATAGGATATATTCTATTTCTTTCTCTTTATCTCTATGGCTTTTTACTTCTAGAAGTTTAATGAATGTTGTTTTTTTTTTGTTTCTGTTAACATACAAAATTAATAAAATTAAGTTAATTTTTCTTTCATTTCTGCTATCTCACTTTCTCATTTATATTCTTTCTTTTTCTCTCCCTTTTTTTTCTTTCGTTCTTAAAATCTTCCTTTTTTATTTATTTCTTTATAATGAGCAGGCAGCGCATTTTCATTCCCATACGTACAGCGTATCGAGTAGCTTCTTCTGGTAGCTACATCTAAGTTATTACGTCACGTGTATTCATAAGCAAGATAGAATTGCAAGGAGGTGGTACGCATTATGTCATTAAATAATAATGATGTAGTGTGTTATAAATATGCCCCTGTAACGTCATATGACGTAGAAAGAACATTCTCTTAGTTTAAACAAATTTTATATGATGTTCGTAAAAAGATTTGCATTTCATAACCTCAGAATATAATATGTTTTCATTCACTGCAACGGGATAGGTTTTGATGAACGAATTATTTGTATATATTGTGTAAAATGTAAATATTCATCATTTGTATATTGATTTTTGTTATTATTTTGTCCCTGTAACCTCATGTGACGTAGGAAGAACATTTAGTTTAAACAAATTTTTACTGGTAGTTATAGTAAAAGATATGAATTTCATAATCTCAAAATATATATGTTTTTTTCACCGTAAGGGAGTTGATTTCGTTAAATGAATTAATTGTACATATTATATATAGCGTATTTACAGTTAATGTGTATCGTGTTTACTATTAGGTCAATGTTCTCTTATATATATATATATATATATATATATATATATATATATATATATATATATATATATTGTTCATACTAGTTCAGTAGTATTACCGATCTCATTATATTTTCTGTCATATGTAGCACTAATATTTTGTACAGAGCAGTGTTAGTGCGTTTATATGGTCAAAAAGTAGCTGGACAGTCCATTTAAATTTAGTAGCAATCCCACTTATAGTTATCATGCTACATTATTATTATTATTATTATTATTATTATTATTATTATTATTATTATTATTATTATTATTATTATTATTATTATTATTACTATTTACCGAAGCTAGGTTATATCTTTCGTAGCGTCCTGGTGTAAGCATTTAGTGTCAGAGATTGAACTCTAAAACTACAGGATATACTAATCGATAACTTTCCTAACTTGTCTGGGAACGAAAATGCGCTGCATTATAATGAGCAGCTAGTACAGAATAAAGTCACATTGACAGATGAGAAACTCCCATATCCTGAAACAAATTCGAAACTACAACTGTATTTTTCACGTGATATATATTTTAGTCTGTCATATAAGTTGCGTTGATATGCTACTCGTACAATACCTGTACCCATACTCAAGTTTCATTATACTTGTGGGTATGGCAGATGGTATCAAATGAGTGACTATGCAGTAATTACCCAATTATACGCGGAATCAGTATCCGCAGTTAACCTAGGAGATATTATTTTACATAATTTAGCGGTTAGCGTCTTACTCTGAAGAGTGTTAGAGAAAATCTAAACGGCGAGCGCGCGTGTTCACGAGTGTAATAATGTACATATTATTATTATTATTATTATTATTATTATTATTATTATTATTATTATTATTATTATTACTACTACTACTACCATATTTACTCGAATCTAATGCGCCATCGAATCTAATGCGCACCTCAATTTTCAAAGGCTTGAAATAAAAAAAAAAACTTATTGGCTAATGTTATTCGCAGGTGCAAACGTGGTGTAAAATTTAATTTTACGGCATACAACAAAGGGTTAGAGTTGTGGACTTTATTTTATTACTAGTATTACAATATATACGGCAATAGATTTACCTTATTTTATGTTCTTTTTAACTATATTGCACTACTTTATACAACAATGAGTTCGTAGCCTTTAAACAAAATACTGACTAATTCTTATAAACAAAATACTGACCTCTTCTTATAATCAAAATACTGTACCTACTACATTGTCGTGACAGACTAGAATTAGATTGGTGACTAAACAGAACGATAAGTAGTATTTTCGAGTTTTCATACGAATTTAGTGCGCCATCGTTTCTAATGCCCACCCAGATTTTGGAGATTAAATTAAGCTGATAAGAGTGCGTATTAGATTCGAATAAATACATTATTATTATTATTATTATTATTATTATTATTATTATTATTATTATTACAGTATTATTCGCTTCTCAGATTGTTATATTGTCTATAATTTCTCAATTAAACTATATCACAGGTTTGTATGTTATCGAAAAAACACTTATTTAAAGGATCCGCTATTATCCGCGGTAGATTTGAGAACGAATCCCCCGCGAATATGGGAGGGATTAGTGTGCAAGGTGACACCGCTTCTGAAACGTTTCCGAGAAAATTAGCATGGTCAAAAAATGTATATTGAAAATACGTGAAAATGATGCTTTTCTTGAGTCTCGTCGAACTTGCCAACAGAAAGCAGAAGTTTTTCTGAGACAGTTTTCCTTTATTTTAGACATAATCAGCTGCCTCCTTCATATCACTTATATTGCATTTCTTCAGACATTATCTGCTATCTGTAGCATGCACGACATCCACAATATATTGGAGATGTTATGAATACACACACTAGTAATATGCGTTACAAGAGCGGTATGTTGAATTTTTCATGTTCGAGGAAAAGTTTGAAAAAGCGAAACGTAGTTGAGCTTTTTTAATTTCCGAGAATTGAAAGAAAACATACCGTTCGTGTATCGTACATTATTTTGTGTGAAGATCGTTTATTACATACCTGAAAGAAGAATTTCTAATTAGTTGCAATGAAATCTCCATCTTGGTTTCTGTTCAAAGACGGCAAATTTGCAAAACAAAAATATCTATCTTCAACATTGTTGCTTTAAAATGTTTTCTGTGTTTACTATACTCCAGCAGGCCGTGATATACGTCTGTCTTTTTTTTTCCCCCAGTCTATAAATGCGAACTTCAAACAAACGGCTTCCTTAATGTTACATGCATCACGAAAGCAGTAACTTTAGTGGAGTTGTAAAGTTTACTTAATTTTTGCAAATGAGTAGCTTAATATCAAAGACGGACATTTGACTTCAATCGAAATTTAGATAGCTGTGGTTTTTATACAATTTTTCATGTTCTTTCGAGTTATAGTGAAACCATATGCAAACTCTAACACTACATTTATAAAATAAATTGTGTTAAATATTACAAAGAACACTGTGAATTAAAAAATTTCCTCTAGATCAAAACTATGGAGATGACAGATGTCCGTCTTTGATATTAAACTACTCAAATATTTAAAAACAATAATTAACAGTGCAATTTAGGTGAAATTGCTGTGGTAAGTTTCCAATTTATAATTATTACTATATTGAACGTCTCAAAAAATAATATGATAAAAGCCTAAAACAGTAAAATCAATATGTCACTTAAGCGGTAAGAAGAGGGAAATTGTTATGTGTGTTATGTTGGGAATACTGAATGTGGAATTTTTGACTTACCGCGTATTGGTTTTGTGCGGAAACCAAACAAATACGCACGATCTCGCACAAAAATATTTTACGTTTCCGAGAAACGGGAAATCTTCTTCTCAGTTAAAACTACAAGAAACTCGACTTACTTTTCATGTATTTGATATTTGTTTCACCAGAGAATGTTGTTATCCCATAGAAAAAATATAAAGAGAAAAATATGGCCTCGTCAAATAAGAAAAACGTTAAGAAAATGACCTGCCAAGATAAGGCAGTGCATTGATAAGTTTATATTTTTCACCAAGAAGTGTGCAATGTCAGTACTTACCATTAAAACAATTTGGATAACATAACACAGCAAAAAACTCTTCTTTTAACAGAGGAAATCGGATGGGGATATCCGATGTTCAGGGATATCTGGCCCTGAGATTTATAAAAGTTTACCAAAAGAGAAATTTCCAATCCTCAGGGTTGTTAGAGAAGTTACACGTGCACTTTGTGAATTTATTTGAAAGGCATTTTGAGCAAGAAATGCTCACATGAACATGGGTTTGATTTTGAATAGGTAACCTATGCAGTTATTTCCTATTTTTAGACGTCTATAACTCTGTAGCACCCTTTGCGCTTGCTCAGCCCAATCAGACATATCAGTGCACAGTGAGGACGTTTCTACGATGAGGTGGTAGGTCCGTGTATCTTTGAAGTTTATCTAGATGAGCGGCTCACAAGCGAATGTCCAGGTTTTCTGATGTGGAAAGTTAGATCTTTCAAAGTCTGGTTCAAACAGCAACTTTCGCATAGGAAATGAAATGCACTGGAGCCATCCATACCATTCATAAGACATTATTGCTCATTTATGATCTGTGAAATAAGTAACGGTAAAAATTTTCTCTTCTGCACAAATAAAACAAAACGTTGGAATATACTACAAAAAAATAGTTCAATTTTTAGTGATATAGACATCACTTGCGATAGTATTATTTTGGAAATGTTTATTTTTATCTATATTTACAATTTTTATGTTTATACCTAAGACAATTACTTTAACTGTACTTTCTTATGATTTAGATCCTTATCGAGTCATAATGTGACTTATGTTCACAGGAATATAGTAGATACATTAATAATGAAAGCCAAACAAAATCACAGAAAATCAACGCAAACAGAACATGATAATAAATACCAACATTAACATATTATACCCGTAATATCAGCACTCACAAAACCGCATCTCCTTAGAAAAGAACTAAACCACAACATAGTATTCAAAAGATATAACACGTTACAAAAATAGCTAAAAAAATCGCAACAAACTCATAAATAAAATTCAACTGGAGTCTAAAAATTAAGATGCAACAGCTTCTCAGATTTCTACATAGGACAAACTGGAAGATCATTCATGGGATTATACTTTAATGCAAATAATGGCAACACATTGATTAAAAATTGGTTTGATTCGAACATACTTGTCTTAAATTATTCTAAAACTACGGTTGTACCATTTTCGTTAACATCTGTTGGTATGGAATTTTCTGATTCGCTCTCGCTTTTAAAAATTCATACATTCAATTGTTCTTCTAATTGTAACTGTCCTATTGTAAATGAATCCCTTCAAGTTAAATATCCCTGAATAATAATCGACCAACATTTACGTTTGAATAAAAATGTTCTTTTTCTGTGCAATAGATTAAGAAAAAAATATTCACTATTTTGTCATCCTACGAAATTACTTGACTGTCCATACTTTACGACTGATTTACCTCGCATTAATACAAGCTATATTACAATACGGCATTATAGGATGGGGTAGTGCTAATAGTACCTCCCTCATGCTAATAACTCTGCTACAGAAAAGAATAATAACAATATGCCTTAATAAAACTCTTGATTATCCTTCGAAGCTGCTGTATTCAGAATTTAAAGTATTTGACTTCCATCAAATTTATAGCAATGTATTATTGAATTTCGTACATAAAAACCGAAATATATTTAATTTATATTCACATAAATATAAAACCAAAAGGTCAGACAAAATATGCTTGTCAGTATCTAAATGTAGCGTATAATCACAGTAGCAACTTCGGTCCAAGACCTTATAACATGGTAATAGCACAGTCTAGTATATACAGTCACGAAACTCAATACGTAGTAAATATGCATCCATGGATAGTTTCTAACCATAGGATCGCTAATATCGCCTCATTACAGACAATTCGAAATAGTACCTGCACAGTCTATTGTTCCTAGCACCCTCACAACTCAAGCTTCCAGCGTATCCCGAATCTCACCTGACCGGTGGACAACAATGACATCACGCTGCAGCGAAATAGGAACAAAACTGCTGGAAGGATCAATGGCTGTCATGGCGACTGTATAAGTTGTCTGTGTTACGCGAGCAAAATTTTGCGAAATTTCCGTACTGCCATCTCGTTCAAAGAAAAGAGAGCATTTATTTCTTGAACCGGTAGTAATAACTGGTCCGTTGACAAGTTCGCTCATAAACCATTAACATATTGTTTTTACGTTGTGCTCATTACAAACAATACAGCAGAACTAAAGCAGAACACACCGCCATGACACAACAGTGCACGATGTCTTTCGTCTGCTAATTCCCGCCCTATACATTCATTCATTCATTCATTCATTCATTCATTCATTCTATTCCATAGATCTGACATGAGCAATGAAGCTTTAAGATGTGGAACAAGTCAACATTTTACAATATTACAATTACAATTTTTACAAATTTTTATAGTTTTACAATTTAGTAATTTTCTACAATTTTTACAATTTTGTGCAATTTTTTACTTTTTTTTTTTTTGATGGAGACTGCCACCACCTCTGCAGGCTGATGGCACCGGCGCGACATCGGTGGAGCATCAGTGACTTCATCGGTGAAATTCGGAACACCGTGATGCCATCAGATTACTCAGCGCTGAGATTCGGTATACGCTCTTCGTGACTGTATATACTAGACTGTGGTAATAGCTAAATTCCCTAACATACAATTTGCTAATGCTCCTTATATAAAAAAAATCAATTAAAATTGCTGTTAACAAAGGAAATATAAAGTTCAATTATTGTAATATCTGTGTTTTTCTTCTTTTTTTTTTTACTTTTCACTTTGTTATTTAATAAAATGTCTTAACATTATGTGGAATGCCTCCTGAGCACGACTATGTAACTTACTATTTCTGGGAGTGATAGAGTGTTTTATATAAAAATCAATATGTAATTTTGTTTTGGCAATAAAGTGCAATATTATTATTATTATTCTTCTTCTTCTTCTTCACTTCAAGGATTAGGTTCATGTTGAACCTGTTCCGGCGCCCATTTCGCTCTTGGTCTTTCTACATCTCGTCTTCCTTTCGGTTTATAGCCCATTGCTAAAGCTGGCAGTCTGTAGTTCGGCATCCTTTGTAGATGTTCACACCACCTTCTGTTATTTCTCTTTAATTTCTCCAGCAATGGTTCCACCTCTAATTTCTTCCGTATATCTATGTTCTTCTTTTTATCTTGTATTGTACATCCTAGTGTACTTCTCATAAATTTCATTTCTGCTACCTGGACTTTTGATTTATCTTTTTCTGTCATTATTCTGGCTTCACTTCCATAAGTTAGCATAGGTACTGCGATTGTATTGAAAAATTTTATCCGTGTATCTTTTCTTGTTTTGTTTTTTAAAGATCTATGGATTGTTCCACAGACATTTCGAAAGTTATTAAGTTTTTTATCCAGGTCTATATCTCTTTCATATGAAATGTAGCATCCTAGGTACTTAAAATATTTAACCTGTTCTATAATTATTTCATCGATTACTATTTTTGTCCTTATTGGGTATTTTTCTTTAAATGCCATTGTTTTGGTTTTTTGAGCTGCAATTTTAAAATTATATTCTTTTGTTATTTTATTTAAAACATAAATTGATTTCTGTAATTTATCCTCACTGTCTTGGATAATTACTTTATCATCAGCATATAAAAGGGAGTTCAAGAAAGTGTTGTTCTTTAAATATATTCCTGGAGTAACATAAGATTTCCATGTTCTAAACATGTCGTCAATGTAAATATTAAAAAGTGTCGGCGAGATACTACAGCCCTGTCTTACTCCTTTATTAGTGGGAATCGCTTCTGTCAAGTTTCCTCCTATCACTAAGCATATGCTGGTTTCTTTATAGAGAGATTTAATTGCTTCCACAAGGTGTTTCGGGTATCCCCTTCTTATAAGTATATTCCATAGTAGTTCTCTATCTATATTATCGAAGGCCTTTTCCAGATCTATGAAGGCTAAATGTGTTTCACAATTAAACTCTCTTCTTTCTTCTATTATTCTTTTAAGTGTGAAAACTGCATCCATGCAAGATCTTCCTTTCCTGAATCCTACTTGTTCTTCTGATATCAAGTGGTCGGCTATTTTCTTTAGTCTTTCATTTAGCATTCTTGCATATATCTTGTAAGTGGTATCTAGCAGGCTTATCCCTCTGTAATTATTCGGATTTGTTCTGTCGCCTTTCTTGTAAAGTGAGATGACTTTCGCCTGGTACCATTCTTTTGGGATTTGTCCGAGTTTCCAACACATGTTGTACAGATGAAGAAGGCGGAGATGAAATAATATTCCTGCATATTTTAGTAATTCTGTATTTATACCATTAAGACCAGTTGCTTTCCGATTTTTTGATCGTTTTAAAGCTTCCAATAATTCTTCTATGGTGAGACTGTCCACTTCTTTGCAAGCGTAGTTATCTGTTGCTCCTGATTCTTCCTCGTTATACCACAATTTTTTGTAGTGTTCTATCCAAGATTGTTTATCAATAGCATTTATTTGTATATTTTCTCTTTCATTCTTATTGAGTGTTTTTATTACTTTGTAGGCTAATGACTGCCTACCATGCAAATCATGTTCAATGCATCCAATAAACCTTTCCCAAGACTCTGTGTGTGCTTTCTTTATAATTGTCTTTGCTACATTCCTGGCTTTTTTATATTCTTCCCGATTGTCTTCTGTGGGACTGTTTAAATATGTTTCATACTTTTTCTGTTTATCTTTTATACAACTTTCTATTTCTTCTGTCCAAATCTTTAATCCTTTTCTCTTTCTATACTTTTTCCTGTGTCCCAAAGATTCACTTGCTGCCTTTGTTATTATTTTCTTTATGTTTTGCCACTCTTCTTCTATGTTATCACTTGTGGTACGATCTTGGAGATATGTGTTAATTCTATTTTGATATAGATTTCTTATGCTTTCAGTTTCTAAAAGATATACTTTATATACTTCTTCGTTCTTATTCCTTGCTTGTGTTATTCTTTCTTTCTTCCATCTTGTTAGAAGTTTTATGCGGGAAATAACCAGGAAGTGATCTGATCCTATATCGCTACCTCTTTTAACCGTTGTATCTTCTATATGTTTTGCTATTTTTTTGTTTCCAATCACATAATCAATTACAGATCTACAGCCTCTGGCTGCCCAAGTAAATTTATGTATATCTTTCTTTTTCTTGAATGTGTTGGAAATACTTAATTCATTAAAAGCTGCAAATTCTATCAGCTTTTCTCCATTAGAGTTTTTTACTCCTTCTCCACATGTTCCCATTACATTCGGTATACCTATATTTCCTACTCTTGCATTCATGTCTCCCATTAGCAAAACTTCATATCTTGAATTATATTTATCCAATATTATTTGAAGAGTTTTATAAAATTCATCTGTTTCCTCCTTTTTTCCTTCTTCTGGAGCATAAGCACCTATTACTACAAGGTAGCCTCTATCATGTTTTAATTTTATTGTAATAATTCTTTCATTGATGTATTGACATTCTTTTATTCTCGATTCCCATTTTTTATCCACCAATATTGAAACTCCCTTTGCTGCTCTACAGTCTTGATTCACACCACTATAAAACATGGCATAATTTCCTATATATTTTGATCCTTTTAATTTCTTCTTCGTTTCTGTCAGCACAGCTACATTTATATGTTTATCTTCTAAGATTTTGGTTAGTTCAGATTCTTTATTTGCTATTCCTCTTACATTCCAGGTAGCAACTTTGAGATAATCCAATATCCATTTACATTTTCCAGGTTTCTTTGCTATGGTCGTCATATTTTGATTCAATCCATTTCCGAGGCTAATATGGGCACTACAAGTAGCTTCATTTTTACGTGGGTGGGTTACTGGCCCTCTCCGCACAACCTCCAACCGGAGGGGGGGATATTATTTTGGACTTTCCTTGTCCTAGGGAGATTGCCTTCTCTACGGCTTTGAAGTCCCCCTCTCCATATCCCTCTTTAGGGTTCATTTCCTAACCCAAGGTGAGAGATTGAGCCTACCATTGTCTGCTCCTCCGCCAAATGCCGTTGGCAGACAATGGGGGACCACTTATCCCGGCGGTCACTCGGTCAATTATTATTATTATTATTATTATTATTATTATTATTATCCCTAATAAGATACAACAAACACATAAAATCAATAACCAAACCAATAGTGGCCGGTGAAAATTGTTCTCCTCATTCATAATAAGAAAACGCAGAATTCTTGCAGGGAAATATCATATGTGCTTCGGTACATTGCTATAATATGATATGCATATATAACCACTTTGTGATTTAAGACGGCGCTCATTCCGTCGGATCCCGGCCAATTAGTCACTCGTAATGAATGCACCTCTGCACATTAGTGTGTTGGACATTGTGCCACTGTAACACATCTGTGACACAACGCATGAGGGTTGGCCACTAAGGGAAACTAAGAGGTGGAGCTTAAACTGAGAGGATTCAATCCGGCATCGGAATTGAAATCCGGTGTGGCTTAGTGGATAGAGCGTCAGCACGTAGGGCTGAAAATCCGGGTTCGAGTCCCGGTGCCAGAGAGAATTTTTCTCCGCTCCATCCATCCTTCATCTTATGCAGTAGTAGTTCACCAAATACTGACGAAGACGTATAAACGAATGCAGAAACGGTACCGTCCGGTTATATAAGGTGTATTACTTTTTAAATAATTTTAACACCTTTAAAAATTTTAAGTTTTGAAAGTTTTATATTTTAATAACAAGAGTTAAAGTGAATGAATTGTTTCTATTTCAAAAAAAAACTTCAAATATAAACAGCAAACTGTCGGTATGACATCATGAGTCAACCTGAAGAATTAAAATTGCAAGCAGCTACTGACTACAAGAAATATAACTTTTACTGTGATTTGTTATTTCTAGAAACAATGAGCATATAATTGTGTAGCCTATATACTTGAGAATATCTGATGCTTGTAATTGTATCACTATATTTTATTTCTGAAAAGAGATTCTCAAAGGCATGGCGTGGAATTAATAACTTCATTATTCAAGAAGAGCGACTGCCAAACTAGAGAAAGGGTTGTACGTCATTAGAAAAGTAAATGATCTTACACAATACAGCGTAATTTTTGTTTTAATTCTCCTCCATGGGTATTATAGAAATGTCAGTGTGTAACTTGAATGCAGAGCTTAACAAGCCTCGGGCGGGGGTTGGGGGGAGGAGCGGATTACTTGCTTCTGCATGGCGACAGACGCAGAACAAAAAACAAGCACCGGATCCCAACTTCCTTTCCATGCCAAACTAATTAACGTTTTTTTAACTCTATAAAAATTTACTCATGAAGAATTGTTTTAGCGCATTAGTACACTAGGGAAAACACAAATGTGTTATCTAATTCTTATGTCATGGAAAAGACTGACTCTTCTGCTAGTGCTGTAAGATGTATTTGGAATATAAACAAAATATAGATAATGAAGAGGATTTTGAGTTTCGTAATAGTGCTTTCAAATTTAATTTCTGCAACGATTCAGTAGTCATGGTCAATGTTTCAAAATGGTGAAGAAATTTAAGTCTTCATTTAAAGTTACAGCAATCCAATGTCATCTTCATGCCTTTAACACATTAACTACTGCTAACGGGTGTCCATTAATCAGATTGAATCGAAGATTTTGGCGTCACCAAGCACTGTGCCGCTTGGATATTAACTACACTATCTACCAAAAAGTAATTGGGCACTGTTTTTGTCCCTTTAGAACCTCGTGGTACCACCTCTTGTTCCTATAACAGCAGCCATCCTGTTAGTCATGCTCTCCACTAGTTTGTGTAGGATATCCACTGGAATGCGTCGCCATTCCTCTTGCAACATGGCACTCAGTTGGACAATGGAAGTTGGCTCCATGTTTCGGCGACTACCATGTAGTGGTATGTAGATAATAATGTTCACCGATTGGACTGGTCTGCACAGTCCTGATCTCAATCCCATTGAGCACCTTTGGGACGAATTGGACCGGTGATTGAGGTCTCGGGAGATGAGGCCAAATTCCATTGTCCAACTGAGTGCCATGTTGCAGGTGGAATGGCAACTCATTCTAGTGGATTTCCTACACAAACTAGTGGAGAGCCTGCCTGACAGGGTGACTGCTGTTATAGCAACAAGAGGTGGTACCACGAGGTTCTAAAGGGGCAAAAACAGTGCCCAGTTACTTTTTAGTAGGTAAGTGTATTATTTCAATAACTTACTCGTACTTTACTGGCATACGTACTTTATTTAATCATTGTTCACATTATAATGGTAATCATAATTACATCACACGATCTAAGTGTTCATTCTATGCTCTTAAACTTTAGGTAGTCTGTTGCAACAATTGCGGGAATCTCAGTGACATTCATAATTGTTTGATGAATATTTTCCTTTAAATCCTCTACGTTACTTAAATTGTTTCCGTAGGCCCAAATACATTTTGGGTAAAAGTACTTAACATATGAAAAATTTTCATAGAAACTTAGGTCCGGTATCCTAGAGGCTTTTGATAATATATTATACTCTAGTCAACACTACGCACGAAGTTTTCGCTTGCAGGATTTGTAGGAAAGTTTTTTTTTTTTTTTTTAACGTTCACTGTTGTAAATGAATATTCCTTGTCCTACATTATATCGACTTCTGATTATAGTACACAATGAAACACGAACAGAGAAATAAACATGACAAACTAGCACCACACTCAACTCAACTGCGTACGAAAGTGGTTATCAGCCAGCATGACTCGAAGCGGACGATCTTAATTACGTCTTGAACACTGACCAATATGTACTGCTTCTGATCAACCTAAACCGCAGACACTCGATACAAATACACTTACGCCTTCTATAGGTCTAAAGATCTCGAAGAATGTTCAGTCTCTAGTCACAAAATTTGGAAATTTATGATTGATGAAGTTGCATACTCCATTCATCTCAAATAAAAGATAAAATTGTTTATAGAACTTCGTCATGAATGTATCAGTGTATCATGTCAGTGAGTAGCAATGCCTTCGTGTTGTTTTACGTTATCTACAATAAATAACGAGTCTTGGTCTTCCCAAGGCCTCAGTCTGTGTGGTAGTTTTGTCGAAAACTATTTTCATTTTGTGTCCATCTGTTGTTCTTACTACATGTCCCGTATTGTCATTCTTTTTCAAATATAAAAAGTCACAAATCTTGTTTAAGGACAAGATGAATGTAGATGTGACGCTTATGTTTCAATGTATCACTTCAGAAATTATAAAATACGAGGGAGAATCAATAAGTTACAAATTGAAGAAGTGATCTGCATTGTTTAATGAGACGCCTGTTACTATTATTAATGTGCGCACAAGCGGAACAAAGAAGCAGCAGTTGAAAAATGGTGTCATCTCCGCACGAGGGTACCATTGACTAACTGGATCCGAATACTGAAGAACGCTTTGACTCGAGTTGATAATGATGCACCACTTAAGACTCATCACATCTTATATCGAGCTAGCGTATCACCTCTTCTGTTCGGATCAAGTCACCAGTCAGTTTACACTTTTACCAATCTCCACTGGCCCACTGGCTCGATGCTCGATACTTCTGCGCTCTTTGGATAACTTTTTCACCCTACCGTAGACTCTGGAAAAGAAGATAGGTTGAGTGGAAGAGAAGGCCTCATGGCCTTAACTCTGCCAGTCAAAATAAAACTACTACTAGTAGGTACTTCTACTGCTACATGGACAGCATTTCTTTATGAATATTCATTTCTGCTAGACATTTTGCTCAAAGAGAACACAGTGTGAGGCTGCTAGACAGTGATACAGTCATCCAGAAGTTTCGCCATCTCCCAACTGTTGCTTCCTTTTTTTCGCTTGTTCCACTTGTGTGCAAATCGATCACATTGGCACCTAGGTGTGAAAGCTTCAGGCGTTCCATTAAAATTGTAGTTACTAGCGTGTTGCATTACAGGCGCTATGTTCGGTTCAAGTTTTTCGAGTATGGCGAATTGCTATTCGGAAGTCTGTCGTGTTTGTTCCCCTCGCAGTCCTCCGCTTACACTCCATATTTTAATTACTTAAGAATTTAGCACAGATCTTGCGATTAATTTTTCGTATGACGAAAGACGAAGTTTGTAGTGCCTTGGTTGCCTTCCTTATTTTCGAACACTACAGGACACTACTCGCTATATCGATTTGTAACTTACTGACTGGCTTGTGTGTAATAAAGCTAATTTTTTATTGTTAATCAGTTCTCTTAAAAATTCATTGTTTTTTATCTCAACTAGAGTGCTGCAGAACAGTGTTTAGAACCGGTTTATATTCGAGCGGTCGGGGAACAACCAGCGAGATTGAACATCCGTCCGAATATTCGATTTTCAAGCGGTCGCCTGATGTTTTGCAGGGTATACAGAACATCAGGGCACTTCATCATATAGGAACTTTGGTGACATTTTCCGACTACTCAAATGGAAATTTACGTTTCCTAATTTAAAATAAATGTGTTAGCTTGAAATAGGCCTGTAATTGATTGGACACTTTGTTACATTTATCTTCATAACTAATATATCAATCAACTAATGTACACCGGTAACAAGAAAGGAAATACGCGTAATCGATAGATAAAATCTGACATAAATGTAAGATTAAAATAAATTACAATTACTTACAAAATAGAATAGCAAATAAGTACACACTTACTGTTGTAACGTTAATATTTTAAACTCAAAATGCATAGGTTACCTATAAAAGAGTAATTTTTTTATTATATTATTAATTATATTTATTATATTATTATATTTATTATTAATTATTCTAAGTGGACGTAAGTTATTATTATTTCATTAATAAATCATTTTAAAGGAGATAAGCAGTTATTAACAAAAATAAAAACACTCTCAAGCTGTAATGATTGTAATTTCATGATCTGTTGCTTCTGACGATACCCAACTACAATACCATACCTGAATGAATGAATGAATGAATGAATGAATGAATGAATGAATGAATGAATGAATGAATGAATGAATGAATGAATGAATGAATGAATGAATGAATGAATGAATGAATGTGGAGAGAGGAAGAAATATCAATTGAAAAGTACACGATGATAATCGCGTCCTTGCAACGATTCCTGAAACTCCTGACTGGCTCAATGTCGTCTGTATTTCATTATCCAGAGCCGTCCACCCGAGAAAGACTCGGACGTTCGTTAAACCGAACACTGCATCACTCCGCGAGACGGAAGAGCTTTGCATATTGCCTATAGCGCCAGGCATTCTTTAACAATATATCACTTTTATTTTCCGTAACTGGTTGTGCACGACTCTAATCTCAACCTTTTAATTTTGTATCATCTTAAGAAATATTGAATAATTTCTATGCATAAGAGAAAATTAAATACAAAAATTTCGTATTTTGGTTACCCCTGGCAGGGACAGTACATGTGGCTGACATGAGGTTAGAGGATGCAATGTTTGACTTCTCCACTTGAAATGGACGAGGTTCTGTATTATTTGCACACAGACATTCCACTAGTCCTCCTTCAGACAGACTGCATTTGGCCCCTGGCCAGTGCGGTCGCGCGCTTCCTCTCCCGGCCAAACGGACCTTGAAGAACGTTTCATTCCCCCGTGCTAGGAGGGCTTGCACTCCATGGAAAACGGTTGCTGCGCCTTGCTTCTTCGCTTGGAAATAACTAAACTCAACGATTCTCTTTATTGAAATGCTCCTGCTGCTACTACTATTTCTACTACTGCATCCATTACAAAAACTTTCTCTACCAACACCATTGACACTATTACTACCAAGGCAAACACTACTTTCTTCATTACTACTAATACTACGACTGTCTAATACTACTATTTCAACTACTACTACAGGGACATCATTTTATTTTTACTTCAATTTTTATTGTACCTCAGTTTTTGAATGTACTTCACTCCCACCCCCTTCTACTAATGAAGTTCAACCGTCCTCCACACAGATCCAAGAACGCATATACAGTCATAGTAGCCTTACGGTATAGTAAACAGTACGTTCCAAAAATATGTTCGCGTTTTCCAGTGACGAAAGAGCTTTCAATATTGAATCATTTTCGCACAAGTACTGTCGTCCATTTGCCTACGTCGTATCCCGGTTTCCCCCACCAGCTTTTATTCGCCAGCTAGTGGCTGGGCTGTCTTAGCTCTTTTCTGAGAACATTAATTTCTGTTAGGAATTGGACGTCTACGTAATATTATACAACTGTTTAAAATAACTTAAATAAAAGGGCCTTGTTAATTAACTGTCACGTGATTTTCTCCCTTTCTACGACCCTACGACATAACCACTTGGACGGACAGTAGATATAGCATGTCTGAGTAATTTTATCTTTTCCGATCGGGCAGAAGTGAAGATTGAATTTACAGTACGTAAGGTACTCTTTTATAGAGTAGGTACAGAATTATTTCAACATGAGTTACTAGTACGAAGGACGAAACTGATAATTGGAATTAGGTACAGTAGTCTATAGTGCGATAATATGCACATTAGAACTGAAGCCTGTATTAAAACGAACGGCCACCATTTTCAAAAATGTGTTTAAATATCCATATTATGATTATTTTTAAATTTAACTTCATTCTCTATATTGTACGCTAATGTGGTAAAGACAGTATAATATACATTGCATAATGAATACGTCCACATGGACAACTCAGTTCGTGAGTAAAAACACTCATTGTTAATACTGTACTGTACTTTGATTAAACTAAAACCTAATGAAAATGATCAAACTCAAAAGCGCGATATTTCCTAGTTTACGTAAATGGATGAACTACTTTTCTTCCCTCCTATACCTAGTAAAGTGATTTGTTTGTATATTACGACAGTATCATCGAACTCCATTTGTGGAAGGGAGTAGCAAACGTCGTTGATCCAAAGGTATAACCAGGTTAATATTAAAAATGTTAGTAAAAATAAAATGATGTCCCTGTATAAACTCCGTTACTTTTATGGCCCGAAGACTAGTTGTTCAGTCTCTGATAGGCTTATTATGCCTTACCTCTTCTTTCGTAAGAATTATACTAAAGTCCGAATTATCGCGCTTTTCTAGATATCTAGATATCGTGACTCAGCAGCTATGTAGTTCCAAATGAGTCTATTCAGCTGGCACTCCTTTTCTGCCACAATGGAATTCCATTATAGTGCCTTACAGGGACCTGGTTATGTCACAAATAAGGCAGGATGGCCCACCTGTAAGCATCGGATTCACAAAAATGTCGTCGAGGCCACCTATCGGACTTGGACAATTATTGCATATGCAAGGTGTCAAGGTATCTTAGAAAGAATGTAAAACACTTCAGGATAATGTAGTTTGGGTTAATCTACATCGATTTAACCTGATATACTCATGTCCGAAATGTAACGGTTGGGAAGTTATTGATGGGCGTACTTTTAAATGGAGAGAGTCATTATAGACGTTATTTCTATTTTTATAACTAAACAGTGGATGCAGGATGACTTAAGAAAAAGTGAAGTTGTTTTGTATCGGAGTATATGGCACGTGCCCCGTCGTTCGTCTTTTGTGTACCTGGCGAGTACAGCAGCGTACAGAACGAAGGAACCCCGGTCTGTTCATAGTAACATTGCAACACAATGTGTGCAGTTGTGTTATCCTGCTCAAGTATTTAGTACACGTTGAATAGTGTTGTGCTGATCCATTCATAATGTTGAAGTCAAAACGTTAAATTCGCTTAGAGATACGAAATGCAATTAAGAAGTATGAGACTGACATTTTATGTATTAACGAAGACAATATCAAGTCTAATGTATGTAAAATTGAGATAGAAACCAGAACAACTGAAGCTATAGAGAAACATTGCAACAGTAGCCCACATCGCACAGGAAATACGTTGAAATGAAATCTGAGGAACCATCATCATCATTTAGTTGTGCGGGTCTAAACGACACGTGCAACATGATGCTCAGTGCAAATATTCCTCTAAAGTAATTGAGTGATCACCATTTTACAGTTTTTCTTCAGAAATTCTCTCGATACAAAAACCGTTCAAGCGATAGGCGAAGACGATTCAGCTTCGGCAACTTACGAGAATATATCGTCGTTTACTGCAACGCTAGTAATTGCATCAATGATGACGAGGACTGAACTTGCAAGGTATGTGCTACACTACTACAATACGTTATTTTTTTTCCTTCTGACTGTACGCAGATACAATAGCATGTTGACGTAGTCTGTTTACGTTTAAAACCTGTTGAGCCAATGGTCTGAATGAAAAAAAATGTAACGTATAGTAAATGTGCACCTACATTCAACGATAAGTCATCCCGCATCCACTGTCTATTTATAACATTGTGATATGGTACATTATTGAAAATTCTGCATCTTTTGTTGTTCATATAACTTTATTTCACAATTAAGTACGAACTCCGTAAGAAAATAAAATAATTACACAAGACAATTTGCTGAGGTTGCCCTTCTTATGGAGTCCATGAATTGTAAATTAATATCAGTTACCGGTATCGGTTCTCTTTCCGACCTCAGTGAAACATTTGGTAGCTTGCCAGCTTCAGATAACATCCGGAAAACACGGAAAAATACAGAGCTAGATGCAACCCTTCGAAACCCTTCGATTGGAAAAATTTTGTCTGCACTCCTCAACAGCAGCCAATACATCGCCATCACAAAATCCATAAACAAAGAACATGCCTGCACATTCACTATGTGAATTCACGAATTGAACATTAGGTTAACGTGTATTCAGTTGTTAGTGTTGCGCTGGCGTTGCTATACTTAGTGCAGGCTTACAAATGATCTGGCGTAACACGCCAAATATAGTACAAGGAACCGCAAGATATTCCAGTATTTCTCAACTTAATTTCTCCCAAACCGAAAGACTTCATATATAGATATATGAGGTTAAATCGATGTAGGTTAACCCAAACTATATTATCCTGAAGTATTTTATATTCCTCCTGAGACACCCTGTATAAGGCTCACAATGGGCCAAAGCGTGTCGAAGTGTACGGAACCGTTCCGAGTCAAGTCCACGTAAAGCAAACCAGCTACTCGTCTGAAAATAGTACCTGGCTATGTTACAGAAGAGGCAGGATGCACGGATGCACATCTGTCAGCATCTGGCTCATTAATGCCATCCAGACTAACTGTTTTCAGATTTGACGATCGCATATACAGAGCGGCTCACTTACTGTCCGTTACTCAGGAGAAGACGAGCGGAAAGAATGTGACCTTCTTGACTATCGCTGTTAATTACTATGAACATCGCTCAGATAAGCATCCCAGTATCCAGGTTATTACTCGTGCAGGAAACATGAGTAACAATGCGTATGGAAATTAAAGCTAAGTTGAACAGAAGGAGGCCTAATGTTTCCGCTTACTGCAGTACAAATATTGCACATATTGTTGTATGTTATCTGTTCACATCCCATCCTCCTCTGTCCGCTCTCGTCTTCTCCTGAGTCACCGACAGTAACTCTTTCATCTCCGATAGCGTGTAAAATATTTGAGGCATGTAGTTGCAAAATCAGATACAACACTTTTTTTTTTTTCGAAAATGAGTTAATGTTATATTTAATATCTTCATATAATTCTACAACTGCTACAGCACTGTTAACTTATGCTTAAAAGTCAGATACATCACATGGATTGGTATGATGAAAGAATAGTATTGGTTGCAAATCCAGATAAGTCATGTGAGTTTGTTCCATTACCAGATACATCAATGTAACAATTATGACAAATTAATTGTAATAATGTAACAGTGGGTTTAAAATAATACATTGTATATAATAGAATGGTTTTTTGCTTTCAAACCAACATAAGTACTTTCATTCATTTGCAAGCCCAAATAGATTACAGAACAATTTTCAAAACCAGATACATCAAATATATTTTCTCTATTATCTACTAATTATACAATAATGTCACCGACATACTTCATAGAACATTACAAACGTATCTTCCAAGTATTAACATTTTATCTCCTGGTGTATAGGAGATATACGTTTTTCTTTCATACTAAAAAATTATGTGTTAGTGATGTATCTGATTTTGCAACTAAACGCCTAATTTCAGTATATACACAAACCGACAATAAGCGTTCAGAGCAGATGTGGTGTAAGTCAAAATTGGATAAAAAAACTAACAATTCTATAAAATGCTGCGCAAAGTAGCAATTAATATGTCCTTCGTGCTATCCACTGGCTACTAATAGCTTAAATAAAATGAATATTAATTGCTACTTTGCGCTGTATTTTACAGAATTTTTACTTTAACCCTCATTACCCATTTTTTACCTACACCACTTCTGGTCTCAAAGGCGAAATTATTACAAGTTAAATTACATCGAAGGGGACATATGATACATGTAATGTATTTTTTGTACATGAAATAATTTTCAAGATATTAGAGTAAACTTTCTTTCTTTCTTTCTTTTTTTTTTTTAATGGGAACCAACTGTGTTTTGTACTTCACATGTTGTGTTGGCTCTAATAACAACTGACTACTTTATCGACTGTTTAAATGTCACGGGTAAGAGTAAACATAAACAATGTCTGACGCACCCTTCCTTATGTGTAGTTCATAATGTTGACGTATTTGAAGTTCGAACACACCCATAGTAGTGTACACTACCCAATACAACTCTTATTTAATCAGTTTTGTACTGGACAATGGAAGATAAGATATCGGCGAAGTGTTTCGGAACGGCTCTCTAGAAGGTTTACGTATGAAGAAGTACGTTAAGCTACATTTCACTACTGTACTGTAGAAATAATTGGTTTGAATGTTTTAAACGTGAAATCAATTTAACCCGTCAATCATTTCTAGGCATTTGATTGCACACATTGATTCTGATTACACAGCGGAGATTTTGTGTTTTGTTTTTTGAGAATAATTGTTTATTTTTATTGTACACTACTTATGTCTCACTTCACCATGTGCAACATTTCTGTACAGTACATTGTGATTGTGATTTAATTGACAAACAACTCTAACCAGAATAATGGTACTCCCTCTGTTCGAGCCTTGTTCAGACATTGTTTATGTTTACTCTTACCGGTGACATTAAAACAGTCAGTAAAGTAGCCAGTTGTTATTAGACAGAGCTAACGCAACATTTGTAATACAAAACATAGTTGATTCCCATTTAAAAAAAGAAAGTTGATTCTCATATCTTAAATTATTTCATGTACAAAAATTGTATAAGATATCCCCTTCGATTTAATTTAACTTGTAATTGTCGGTTTGTGTATATATGACATATTTCACACGCTATCGGAGGTGAAAGAGTTAAGTATAGGACGCACAATGGGCCAAACAAAAGCCAAACGAAGCCAACCACTCAAAGAGTAACAGTAATAATAATAATGGCAATACTAAGGACAATAGTAATGACAATAATACACTTGTGTGTGACGGAATAGATATTTTCTAAGTGATGAACCAAAAAAAAAATCCGATTTTTTCAGATGACTATTACTGCTTATGCAATGCGATTTATCTATCATTTTTAGGTCTTCCTAAGTTTCTGCGGCCTCTTGGAACGTATGATAGGATTCGTTTTGGCAAATGACTACAGGACTTTCTGGCAATGCTATATGTTATATAGGAAATTATTGTTTGTATATTGGTCTTTATATTTCAACGGTATCTAATTGTTTAATCCATAAAAACAGGACAGTAATGCAATTTGATTTGTTCATATATTCAAAGGATTTCGAATATGGTATTTAACGACGCTGTATAAACTATAAAGCTATGGTTTGTCTACAACAGGGCTGGGCAGCAAGAGCGGATTCTATTCTCTCACGGGGAGCCATATGATTTCTCTTCATCCCCTTTCTTTCTTGCCGAACACCGCGCAGCGTTGATTCAGTAACGGATGAATATTAAGCGTCTCCGTTTAGAGTCTAGATCTACTCCCGATGCTCAGCCCTGGTCTACAACGATCTTCTCCGAACGATCAACGCTAACGATAATGTTATAATATAAGTTTTGCCTTGAAAAATAAGTATTGTTTTCCAACCAGGAGATCAACCATGAAAGGAATGTGCTTACTATTGCGTCATCTTTAGGAGCGAAGTAGATAGATAATATTATCGTTATAACGTCAGTTTAAATATCATGCGCTCTCCTGCATATGTTATTCCCTGTATGGAGGGATTAAAAGACCAGGAGATTAACAGTGATCTGATTTTGTAACTAGGGTAGTATAAAATGTGTGTATCAATGTTATTGTTTGTGTTGTGAGAGCTAGCCAATGGAGATACGAGTACCCACGTGTGTGTCCTTATGACATCAACATTCATTCAAGGCATTACCTCGCTGCGTTTCATTCCGTAAAGACTTTCTCGTGGTTGGAGAACAGTATGGATCTTTAAAGTAGCTAATGTCATGTTTAGAAATAGATAAACAGAGGGCTCTTTTAATTCATTGATATTGAGACATCTTGAAAATTATTCCGCCAATTTTAAGGAATATTTCAGGCTTTCTTTCGAACAATTTGTTTTTGTTTTATGTTTAATTGAAAATGATATTGTAAAATTAACCACAAAATTTATTCACAAGCCAATTAACCCAGCTGAAAGGTAAGAAGTAACTTTAAGATAAAAACCAATGACATAAACACTTTATTTTTATTTTTACAATGTTATTTCTTCATTTATGAACATTTATTTTAGAAATATGTTACAAAGAAATAAATAGGCCTAATGTGAGAATGAAGTTGTTGCATTTCTTTCCTTTGCTCGGCATTCCACTTCACTTATTTGTTCACACTCTTAACTTTTGATTCAGTAGTTAAATCTCCCGCATCGTGTGTGTCCTTCAGTTATGAATCATTTTACTCAATTGTATTAACAGTTATGGTTGTTGCAAAATATAGATTTGTTATTGTTTACGTTGTTTATTCTTTTTGGCTCATGTCGAACAGGGATTTGTGTTTAGAGACAAAATCAATTAATATATCGTCTTCATTAGTGGAGAAATTGTAGAATGATTTCTGTTTTACCGCCATTATGGTATGTATAATGTGTAAATCACATGTTATTAAATGATGTAGTTCATGAGTTGCTGTAATTTTACAATTGATTTCTCGGCGATCTCTAGGCTTTTGCCGCGAAGGCAAACTACGACGATGTTCGTCGAGCCCAGCGATGTTCGTTGACGTTCATCGCTGTAAAGAAACCATGCATATTCAAATCAACGGGACAGAACCCAGCCAAGTTCGCCGTAGACAAACCGTAGCTTAGATTATCTAGTGTTGATGGAATTGGTAGTAGAGCGGTAGTAATTTTGTGTTGTAAGTCATAGGACTCGTTATGGGGTTTACGCAGTATTTGCTTTACGGATAGAAAAACTATCGGAAAAATCGCAACTAGGTAATACTCTGAAGCGGGATTCGAATCAATGCTTGGGCGCTGTCTAGCACTAATCCTGATTTATAACTCCTATAAAATACCTGACGTCAACTATTTTTATTTATATACAAAGTGGAAGTGAAATAATTCTGCAGATTTTTAGAGCAAATGGTTCATGTTGTATGAAACAAAAAACTGTAATACCATATTGGTGGAAACTTTATAATTAGTTAAATCATAAAAATGTTTTTTTTTCTTTTTTTGCCCTAATGTTCAACACCCTCTTATTCGGTAACTATTACGAGCTGGGTCGTGATTTTTGTCCATATCAATAGAAAATCTAATAAAGAATCATTTGTCCCTTTGTCGTATTAAAATAACGTAGACGGTTTTCGTGTTTAATTGAAAAACCACCAATTTCCAGCCAATGAACTAAGCAATCACATCGCAACGTTTTGACTAGAGAGGCAGTTCACGTACGCTGAGTTCGTTGACCTCTTACATCTGTATTACGATACGAAAGGAGACTTAGCGGCAAGGTTGCCGGACTGCTGAAACTTCAAACTTCATTTTGTAATTAACCGTGCATTTAATCACAAAACGTAATATAATTTTCTATTCATTTAAGTATACCCCTCCCATTCAATCTGCAGGACTGTTTCACTTCCACTTTGTAGACTTCGCTTCTAGTAAGTCTACCCCCTGAGATCACCTAATTGTATTCTTCATAAAGGTTGTACATATTGTGATCATATTCTCAGCCTTTAATTATTTATTCGTTTTAGTTGGTTATTTAACTACGCTGTTACCATCTACTAGGTTATTTAGCGTTGTTGGCATTGGTGATAGCGAGATGGAATTTTAGCGAGATTAGGCCCAGGATTCGACATACATTACCTGACATTCGCCTTACGGTTGGGGAAAGCCTTAGAAAAAGCTCAAACGGGACTCGAACCCACGCCCGAGCGCAGGTCCGAAATAACAAAGAAGCTAGTTTGCCGTCTGAGCTACGCCGGCGAATTTTAATTATTGCAACGGGTGTACGCCTGGAAACAGGTTTCGCTTAATACGGCGCCGTTCGAAAAGTGACATGGGCAAGTAACAGCCTGCTTAGTGGTGATTCAGCGCGTCTGCTTTCGGCAATAAAACGTGGCGGATTATAGACGGCATTATAGATTCAATTTTATTGGCTTATGATTTATGTGTCATAAATAAAGATTCGCTTTTATTATGTATAGTGCATTGCCATGAAATAAACTAAAGTGCACTGAATGGAAGTCAGCTATATAATATTGGCGTCCTTTGAGCCTGTGTTATCTGCCCATAGTACACGCTTGATTCAGGGATAATGTACACTTTATTTCCTCGGTAGTCATTTCGATCTGTAACAATAATTAAAAGCTGATGGCATTTATCTGATCTAAACTTGTTTCCAGACGAATTTTCTATATATCAAGTCATCAGCATATTGCATAATTAATATGCCTAACGTGGAGTCAGGCCACAAAGTGAAACATCGAAGGAGGAGCGTTCGATCCGGTGCTGTGAGTTGAATTCGGCGTAGCTCAGTGGTCAGAGCGCTTGGTACGTAGAACAAAGAACCCGAGTTCGATCCTCGGCGCCGGAGCGAATTTTTCTCCCAAAAATATTAAGTGTCAATATTACAGACAAATTCTGTAGGACAAATTATTAAACTTATAATATTGGATAATGTTTAAATACCTGTTCCTAATACTATACTCTGTTTACTATTACTATTTATTGGAGAATGCTGGATTTGCATTGAAGACCTGTCCATGGGCAGAACACTTATACATATGTATTATTATTATTATTATTATTATTATTATTATTATTATTATTATTATTATTATTATTATTATTATCAAGCTTAGGATCCGGGACACTTTAGCAACCAACGTACGCACAACTTCACGATAGAGTTCCTTGAACAATAGCCGGCTCGGATGGCTCAAGCGGTATGTCTCTATCGCTTGGTCCGAAGGGTTGTGGGTTCGAGTCCCGCCAAGGGCATGGGTGTTGTGTTTGTATTAGTGTAAGTAAAACAAAGGAAACAAACGAAGAAGTAAAAAACAGAAAAGCAAAGGTAACTTTGGTAAACGGCGTCTGGCCGGTCTAAAATTAAAAAAAAAAATAATAGTAGACAGACATACTGTGAATGTAAACAACGACGTCAATGTCCTGCGTTATATTCTACTGTTAATAGTACAATCTAGTGGCGGTGGAAAATGAAGTAGTATACATACTTCACAAGTTTCCATGTCCCTCGGCGACGTTGAAGGCGTTAACGTTGCAATGAACAACCATGTACATACTTGCAACTAATTCGAAAAAATTGTTCACTATGAATTTAAAATGCACTGTGATGGCCTGAGTTCGTTTCGTAGGGAGAGATAGAACAATACTGTACCTTTGATCACGAACCGAATTGTTCACAAACGCACAGGTAAACAAATCCCAACACAGCATCTCTCTCCATCTGTACTCCGTTGCACTGTAACTCCACTTCGTTCTTAAGTTGTATTGGATCCTAAGTATTATTATTATTGTTATTATTATTATTATTATTATTATTATTATTATTATTATTATTAAGGAAAATGCTATGGAAGAGGTAGAAGAACAAATGAAGTTGACAAATGAGTTGAATTCTAACATGCAGAAAAAATGCTTGGATCGTGAACCCTAAGATGTCCTTGATATCAAACCAAGGCTCCTAGATGAAAAGCCCTTTCTGGAAAGAATATCTTATACCGTTAACAGTCACGGAGCATACAGTACTGATCCCAGTGGTTTGTTACTACAACTCCTCACTGCAACACATCATTGTTTCATTCTCTGGTTTGGCGTATCTCCAGCATTAGTATGCAAGCCCTGTTCCCACTCTCTCTCTCTCATTGACATACGAACTCCCACTGGGACGACGCGCAGCGGTCGTCAGATATTTCTGCATGTAAGGCAGAAATTAGAATTCAGCTTTTATACACTTTATATTTAACCTACGACTGTCTGAAACGTTTCAACTTAGTGATACTTTCACACAAGTACTTTGCATTCTTTGCAGTATAAATTTACGTAGAACTACATGCTCATTTTGTATTCTTCTTGTTGTCTCTTTATTTTTTCTCCAGGTATTCCATTTGTTCTCTTTGTATTACTCTTGTTTTCATTGTGTTCTACTTGTCTTCAGATTAATCTCCGTATATACCTTTTGTTCGCTTTGTATTTCCCATTTTATCCGTTTATTCACTTTGTCTTCCCCTTGTTCCCCTTATATTCCTATTGTTCTCTTTGTATTCATATATTTTATTCCTTGTGTTCCTCTTGTTCTCCTTGTCTTCCCTTATATCTCCTTCTCTTCCTCTCATTCTCCTTGCCTTCTCGTTCTCCTTGTATTCTCCTTGTTCGTGTTCTCCTGTTATTCTCCGTGTTATTTTCTTGTATTGTAGCGGAGGGAGGGGATCGCATTTTTATTTGACGGTCAATTTCCAAGAAGAAAGACGTAGCTGTACCCCTTTTCACACGGAAATTACTCACTGTTAAGAGACTAAAGACTAGTCCACAATAAACCGGGAACAGAAACGACAACGAGAACGAGAACAGAAATATTGTTAAAATAAATATATTTAAATGTGAGCATTCACAATTAACTTTCACGTTCCCGGGGTCCGGCAAGCTACTCGTTAATTGTGAATTCTCACATTCAAATATATTTATTTTAACAATATTTCCGTTCTCGTTTTCGTTGTCGTTTCCGTTCCGGTTTATTGTGGACCAGCCTTAAGTTCCACTTCCAAATAACTCTGGAATTATAGGTGGTATGCGCTGTGTTTACACGCGTGTGTTTTACATAGAGAGTTTCGAAGCCCGGTCTTTGTAACGAGAAGAAAGAGATCTATAGGCCTAACTAAGCCATAAAGCCTTCATAGGGAATACGTCGTTTTGTGACATACAGATACGTCGCTGATATGACTTGACTTGATCTTTGGATCTCGTTGCTTTTAATATTTCCCCATGTGAATCTCGCTCTAACCCGAACGACACTTAAACAAATTCACCTTAAAGAAGAGCGACCATTTTCCGTGTCAAACGGTGTATGTCAGTGTAACTTATTAACTAATTTTTTTAATGTATCCATACATAATGTATCCTACATTAAGTATTAAATTACATAATTCTGTTTGTTGTCTTATACAGTGTAAATGTCCGATTATTAAAGAGTCCTCTGAAGTTAAGTATTTAGGCATAATTTTCGATAATCATTTAAAATGGAACCAACACATCAATTACCTTTGTAATATATTACGTAAAATAGCATATTATTTTGTTTTATTGAGGAATTACTTGTCAATAAGTTTATTATGCACAATATATTTAACTTTATTTCAATCGGTAATTATGTATGGAATTATAGGATGGGGTAGCTCGTGTAAATCCAATTTTAATCCACTTCATTTATTACAGAAGAAAATAATTAAAATAATTATGTCTTCATAAACCTATTGATTTTCCATCTCAAAATTTGTTTTTAGACTTTAATGTATTTAACGTAAGACAAATTCATTATATTGTATTAATAAAATTCATACATAAAAATCGAAATAATTTTGAATTCTATTCTCATAGTTATGAAACAAAAGGTATGAATTCTTTAAGATTGTTTGAACCAAAATGCAACACTGTTACAGTATTTAATCATAGTAGTAATTTAGGCCCAAGAATATATAACAAATTTATATTTAAATATCCTAATCTTGTCAATTCTAATAGCTCTAGTATTAAATTTAAAAAGTGATGTATGGATTTTATAAAAATTGAAAAATTGTAAATTTAAATTTATGTACTATAATTGCATAGTAGACATAAGACAAATTGTATTGTATACTTATTAATTTCAATTAAGGAATCCGTCCCTGAGCACGAGTTCTCCTCTTTCAGAGGCGAGCTAAAGCTTTTTCTATATATAATATATGTTATGTTATAATTATTAGCAAAATAATAAATAAATAAATAAAAGTATAGGTATGATATTAACTTACAGTTAAAAAACGAGGAAATTATTGTTATTATCAACAGTAATCTCCCTAGATGTTTTGACTTTATCGATAAATCTGCGAGTGGAACACGAGCAGGTTTATATAGAGATAATCAAAACTCGAGTGGGATTTAATTGACTATTACACGATTAGAAGAAAGTATATAAATATTAGAAGTAACGAAGTACTCCAACACAATAAAATATTAATTGACTTACGAAAATACAACTGTCTTCAAATGTATTATTGTAATATCTCAACATTACAAATATTACGCTAGATGGCAGTAGTGTATTATGATTAGCTGTTTTCTTGTTATCAGTTGTGCCAACTATGGAATCTTTATTGAACTCTGGACGGTTACTAGTCAAGAAGGCTTTGTTGATTCAGTTTCATTTTTATTAAAACAGTTGCATTCCACTTCAACTATCCGGATCCCAGTAATCAATGTCACTTGACAGATGATTTTCAATACATCTTAATATTAAACAATCTCTGATACGTGACTATCCATAATATCATATAGCAGAAGCTATAACATAACCTAAATAATATAAAGAAGTGTTAGAAAAGTTTTAATTATATTTGGGATGATGAAATAAACAAGATAAGTTTTAATTAAGGACGATGAAATAAAAAGTAAACATGAATAATCTTAAAAGGAACAATTATTCTAAGTAAATTTTTTTATTTGAATGTTTTAGTGGTTGGTAGTTCAGTCGATGTTATATTGGACGTGTGCGTAAAACAAGTGGAACTCGTTGATGTACATGGTTTATTCCTCAACTTATTCAGGATTTCCGAATGGTGCTCTTAATTTATTTGTAAATAGGGTTTCAGGGAAGATGCATAGCTACGACCAGTGATCTTTATTAATTCTTGTTCTTGAATGCCAATGCGAGTCATATTTGAAACTGCTGTGCATCGACTGGAGTAGTTTGTAATTTTCTGTTTTTTGATGTCCAGACCAGTGCAGTTTGAATTGTTGGCAAACAAAGAAACAAATGCTAGGGTAGTGATAAAAACAAACAAATGCTAGGGAAGCGATAAAATTAAACAAATGCTAGGAACGCGATAAAATTGTGCGGTAAGCAGCCATGATTGATTGAAAGATCTCATTTCGTACCGTTTTATTGGTCAAAAGTAGTATGTCGTAGTGAAAGTGTAATAGTCAATATAATCTTCTTCCAGAAAGTAACGATTATGAACCGATTTTAAATATTCACGAATTTATGGACTCGCTGTTGACGTGGTGAACATGGTGCAAAATCATCTCCTAAGACAATAGAATGTCCAACCAAAAAATGATAAACTCTCATGCACTAAGAAGATAAATTTACGCTTTCTGTTCAGGAATCGAATCCAAGCTAGTTGTAGAACAAGTTGAGGAAGCGAATTAAGAAGTAATTTACGAGAAGCCTCAGATTTGTTAAACTTAGATGCGAAGAGTATAGGCCACGGCTGGCAATTGGCTCCTCATATGAGCTTTTTATCCATACGGGCAAATGAAAACAGGTTTGTAAGCAGGACTGCTACCCCTCTGCAAGTTATCGGAGAAGGGGAGAGTAGGCAGTTCGTTTCGTACAGATCAGGGGTGAAGTATCAACTACGTATCTCCATGGATGTCGCAAAGAAGAATCCTGGAACTGAGTTTAACAATGACTGGAAATTGTTATTTCTTTTTAAAGAATCATAGTAGGGAGATGGACAGTGTCTTATTCGTAAAAGCATGTCAGGTGCAAAAAAAATATAATTTAAAGCGGCATTGTCATGTATTCCATCCTGAAGGATGAATTTACTCTGAGGGCGTAAGGCTAAGTGGTATTATTCCTACGTAAAAATTTTTTTTTGGTCCTACAGAATACATCTGTTATGGTAACAATTGATATTATTGGTATTATTTCAATTTGTATTTAATGTGTTTAACAATCTAAAGTTCGATCCAGAAGCATAATATCGAGAACGAAAAGAATGAAGTCAAATTAAGAGGAATTGTGACGGATTGCACTTCGTAGGTTAAGAGCTGTAGAGAGATTTTCTGTATCAAAGTTCATTACACCATCCATTGAAAATTAAAAAACAGAGAAAAAAGAATTCTAAGACCTTTGTAAATCTGTTTTTTTTGGGGGGGGGGGGGAATAAGATATATTTATTATTATTTTGTATTCTGATTTCCAAGAATGTTTCAGTGTTAATTATTATCACTACAATGTGCTTATTTACTAGGTACGCTTCTGTTGTTTATAAAGTTTTAGAATTACAAACTGTGATGTTGTTTTCTTTGACAAGAAATTTAACGTAAAAGCTGTAATTTGTTTGCTATAATTTTATTACTACTACTACTACTACTACTACTACTACTACTACTACTACTACTATTCAAGCATAAAAGCATAGTAAAGAGTATTATAATTTAATACGAGTAGAATTAGCATGTTCAGTTACTGTTAATGTAGTTTATTTCTCTAGTTACTGTTTATTTTATTAGTTACGTACAGTTTATATTATTTACAATCACACAAGCAGTGGTACTACTGATAAGATATTTAAGCATGACCTTCCATCACCACGCCGAAAAATATACAGCACAACTGTACAACCCTAGTTCACGTCACCATACAGAGCGCTCAACTGCCATGGTGCGAGGTATGCATTGTTCGCTATCGACGGAGATTCACGAAGTGTTACGAAGTTACCGTTACGTGTATAGTACTTCGCATTGGGGCCCGACGAATCTGGCCCGCCTGCTGGACGGAAGCGACAGTCGCAATCATTTTTTCTGTGAGACGCAGTGACACTGAGCAGTGGGTTAATTCTAGAAGTGTCCGTGTGAATTTTGAATAGTGCATGAAAGCGAAGTGTGAAAACATGAATAAAGAGGATTACCTTACAAACACCGTTTTCTTCGTTCAAATTAGAAGATAAACTTGAAGTTAAACAACCGAATGACTTCAGTTTTACACAGGCGGACGGCAAGACAACTTACTGCAACTCGTGATTTACAAAAAAGTCCTGACTAACTGTAGGTAAGTGAAGAAAAACAAAGTGTCTTTTGTTTTTATTGTCTATTGTTGGTGGCGAGAGATTGTGGACGTCGACAGGTTGCAAAGATCTAAAACATTTAAGTGAGTTTCGTGAGTGATTTTGACCGTAAATTATTAACATATGATAATCCAAAATTGTAAATGACATTCTAAGTTGTTTATCGAATACCCTGTACTGAACTGTCATCTGCTCTGCAGTACACCTATGGACAGGGAGCTTGAACTCAGCTCACTCGTACTTACGTCTGTGCAGAGTACTGCCTGTTGTACACGTTGCAACGTCTCTCACGCCAGAATATTAACAAATTTAAACATGCATTTTTTATAATTTAACGAAACCTTAATGGAACACACAAATATTTATTTAAATTAATATTAATTCTTTGCTAGATATACCTACTGATATAATTGTTTTCGTAATTTTACTAATGATATAAGCAGTATAACGCAAATAAAATGAGAAAAATATTATTTTTCTGACAAAACTAACAAGTTTTGACCCTATGTTGTATGGTCATTTTTTAATTCGGTAGGCCGTCCCCGGCGACTGTGAATTTACGGAACTTATAACTAGACTTCGTCGAATTGCCACGAGAATCGCAAGGTTTACTACGTACGCGGTATAGACTGTATGATAAGAGGACGTGCAACGGATGGAGTATGCCTCTGGTGTAAACACTGAGCAGTATACTGCGGTTATAATAAAACCTGTATCCTGCAGTCAAGAAATATAATGCATGATCATTGAAGTAGGAAATGTCTAAACATGTAAATACACAATTATTTTGTAGTAAGATATATTAACTCTTAAAATTTAATGTAATATACTCACATCATCCTTGAATATGTGCATTGCAGTGAAGAGTTACGTACATTTTGAGCGACTGCAAAGTGAACCTCCTTCGATGGTCACTCAAACTGTTTTTATATTGGGAAAATGTACGTTCAACATCACACGATGTAATAGGTGCATATTTCAAGAACGGAAAGTCACTACTTTTTAGTACACCAACTTCAGATATCTTGTCGTGACCTGATAGTACATCATTTATAATACGAAGTTGTGAATAGGCAGAATTTTCAGCGATAATGTTTCTCAACTTACATTTCACTTTTTCTGAAATTAGTGAATTGTTGTTTTGGATAACGGTTTTTGATACTTTATACACTATATTAAGGGCTTCTGAGAGTTATACTGGCTGCGGGGGTAAGGGTATTCCAGGGGCAATTGTTTGGAACAGCAACACTCTCATTGTAGTATGTTTGATTGAATTCTTGTCTGCACTGAACAAATGTTAAGCTTTGACTACTCCAACCACAGTAATGCAAAAACAAGTGCGTACATAGGTATACATTAGCTGTAACTGCTCTATTTGGACGGGTCACAAATCTTAACATGAACTGCTTATAGTACGAGACCGGGCGGTCGCTCACTTCTTCTATACTACCGCACATCGGCAACCTGATTGCATGCTGCGTGTGGCAATTCAACGAAGTCTACTTATAACCCTTACACCCTGTGTAATGATGTGATGTTACGAATCAGTAGCCTACTTTATATATTGTTATTCGGGACTTCCAACTAATACCTCGCTCTCTTATCTAAATACAGTATTGCACGGTCGTCTTTGTTAGCAGTTTGGACTCGGTTTTGAATTTCCACTTTTTCTTCATGTCCATCTGCGAGGATCTGACCAAAATATTTAAACTTTTAGGGCCATATTCATAGACATTCTTAGCGCGGGCTTCCGGTGGATGATCAGTGAACTAACGTTTTTCATATTCATAAACCAATGTTAGCGATATGATATGATATGAATCCTGTACAAATAAATAATCAGTCGATAGCCGGGGATAGTTTAGCTCGCTTGTAGGGCGGGCTAGCGAAATGTCTATGAATAGCACCCATGAACTTTTTCTACGAAAAGAATTTGTGTTTGAATTCTATCTATTGCGTTATATTTTCATTTTGTTTGGATTAAACTTTTGGTTTTAGTTTCATTGATATTAACCCAATTTCTTTATTAGTTTTATCTAGAGCATTTAAGGCTCCTTTATTAGAATAAAGCGATCTTCCAATTAGATTAAGATCATCCGCATATGTAATGATCTGTATAGATTTAAATTCCAGAATGTCTTTGGTATTTATTCCAGTCTTCCTTATTACATACGTAGGTACTCTAGCATCATATTCAACAGTAATGGGACCAGCTCATCTGCCTGTTTAAATCCTTGATTAACATGGAAGGTTAATTCTAATTTCCCTTTTATGTTGACAACAGAGGATGTTTCTGTCATTGTTGCTTTTATCAATGGAATTATTTTTCTAGAAATTTTAAACTATTGTAGTATTTTACCACTCTAAGTTCTCTTGATTGAGTAATAGACTTTTGAAAGTCCACAAATATGTGATATAAATCCACACTCGATCACAAAACCTACAACAGCGTAATATGTACTGTATGTTCTGACTTCATATTGACATTAAGATGACATCCAACCATACTCAGGATTTAAATACATGACTATGGCTTCCATGAAACTTTAAACTGGTCTTTGAAATATATTGCGTGCGCTTGGTGTTATGAACAGAAAATATTCTAGTCAAAGAATTGGTTGCAGCAGAACAGAAAAATGGGTTCCTAGTTCCCTTGATCCAGCACTATTAGATATTGTTTTGGGTCAGGATCTCGCACAATACCAGATAACCTACAACTTATTGTTATCGTTGGTTTGGTACGATTCCCAGCTTTAAACTAATACAACTTAAGCTCTCATATTCACATTAAAGAGAGATTCACATCGTAACCAGGATTCGAATACACGACTATGGGTTAAAGTTGCGCCTCAAAAATAAAATGAATTTAGTGTTAACAAGTTTTTACGTGACACATTAGTATTAATAGCATAGCTGTCAGCGCTGGGTTGGTCAACTCGCGTTTTTCTCGATGAAATTTTCCATGTTGCATTATTATGCCTCGTCTTCCCATGAATCATGACGTTGTTACGCTGTTGTGCTGCGCCATCTATTGTGCCACTGAGGAACAATGGGCATGATACGTACAAGCGTGGATTGCCTTTTCTCTCTCTCTCTTCCCCCCCTCTCTCTCTCCTTTCTACCACTCGCAAACGAATGAAATATTAGTCTTTTACGCTTTCCTTTTCTCTCCTCAAATCCTCCCACCGATGCTCCACCCCTGCCACCATTTTATACAAATTTAAATATAACCTAAAAAGGATGTTTCGCAACGACGTAGTTCTGCGCGAATAAAAATTCTTTTTTATATGCGAATCCTCGTAAGTATACCGTATTACTACTTGTCTACTAATCAAAGTATCATCAATCACCATCATCATTATTTTATTTTTCTTCTTGAAGCATGGAATGGCTGTATTAAAGCCATACTCTTTCTGTCGTCCTACGTTTTGTTTTCAGAATTCTATAGCAAAATGTTGTTCTCGCTAATACGGAATGGAAACAAATGAGGGTGGATTAAAAATGTTCATGTGTAGCTATTAGCGTCGTGCATTACAAACGCTATGTTCGGTTCAGGTTTGTCGAGTACGGCGAAGTTCGATATTCGCCGATGATCGCTCTCCAGAAGGAGGCCTGCTGTGTTATAAAAATATTCTCTGTCCTTCACTCATGTTTTAATTGCTTAAGAAATTTAGCACAGATATTGCGGTTAATTTTTTATATGAAATAAGACGAAGTATTCAATATCTTGGTTGCCTCTCTAAACTTCGAACATAGCAGGATACTATTAGTTATGTACTAACAAATGATTTTTAAGGAACCCGGAGGTTTATTGCCGCCCTCACATAAGCTCACCATCGGTCCCTATCCTGAGGAAGATTAATTCAGTCTCTACCATCATATTCCAGTACCCTCAAATCCATTTTTATTATATCGTCGCATCTACGTCTCGGCCTCCCCAAAGGTGCTTTTCTCCCTCCCCATCTAAAACGTCTCGATTTAATATTTCTAATTATGTCAGTTGAAGAATACAATATGTGCACTTCTACGTTGTGTGACTTTCTCCATTCTCCTGCAACTTCATCCTTCTTAGCCTCAAATATTTTCTTAATTACCTTATTCTCGAACAGCCTTGACATCTGTTCCTCTTCCAAAGTGATAGTCCAAGTTTCATAACCATACAGAACAACACTGCAACACTGGTAATATAACTGTATTATAAATCGTAACTTTTATCTTTTTTGAGACCACACTGGATGACAAAAGCTTCTGAAGTGAATAATAACACGCATTTCCCATATTTTTTTCTGCGTTTAATTTCCTCCCGAGTTTGTTTCGCTTGGCTTTAAAGGCTACATATGTTTTTGTTAGAAATTTATTTCTTCAGTCGTTGACTTTACTACTTTATATATTTTGTTAGGTGTTAACCTTCACATAATAAGTTGTGTGATGTATGAACGTTTTCGTTGAGCATTTCAACATCATCAGATACAAATTGTCATTTTACAATATCAATACTCTCAGTGTTATCTACACAATCTACACATACAATACATGTTTACTATCATATGGGGATAAAACCTATTAAAAATTATATGAATTAGTTTTATAATGTTCAATTGTGGATACCCCAAATGTCAACAATTAAAATATACTTATATTATCATGGATATATTTTTTGCAAGTCATCACATGTGAACAATATTATGAGCGATGTAATAATATGATACTAAAAGTGAGATTAAAATATAAAAATGAGCTACCTCTATTCAATGCTTTACTATGCATGTGAGGATTTGCAAATTACAATGTTTGTTACAAGGTATTCACTTTTCCATATCATGGTGTAAGATTCTAGCCTGTTATAACTGCCTATATTTTGCAGATCTTGAGCAACAACAGAACATACGCCCATCATCTAATTAACTATAAACAATTTAAACCAAACATAATTGGCATAAATAATAACACCAAGATCTGCAAAATATAGGCAGTTATAACATGCTAGAATCTTACACCATGATATGGAAAAGTGAATACCTTGTAACAAACATTGTAATTTGCAAATCCTCACATGCATAGTAAAGCATTGAATAGAGTTAGCTCATTTTTATATTTTAATCTCACTTTTAGTCTCATATTATTACATCGCTCATAATATTGTTCACATGTGATGACTTGCAAAAAATATATCCATGATAATATAAGTATATTTTAATTGTTGACATTTGGGGTATCCACAATTGAACATTATAAAACTAATTCATATAATTTTTGAATAGGTTTTATCCCCATATGATAGTAAACATGTATTGTATGTGTAGATTGTGTAGATAACACTGAGAGTATTGATATTGTAAAATGACAATTTGTATCTGATGATGTTGAAATGCTCAACGAAAACGTTCATACATCACATAACTTATTATGTAAAGGTTAACACCTAACAAAATATGTAAAGTAGTAAAGTCAACGACTGAAAAAATAAATTTCTAACATATTCATGGACTTTTCTGAAAATTACGCAAAATGAATTGCAAAATACATATGTTTTGTTTTATTTTGTTGCGTAAAACAATTTGTAATTTAAATTATATTACAAAACTATTTTCAGATCTTGGAAAAGGATCAAATATACCGTAATGTTATACATAACACATTATGTTTTCATGAAATATATTAGAAGTTTTAAATGATAACTCACTTCCTGCGTGGTAGTATCAACACAATCTGATTCTGCCTCACAGATTTTTCTTCCTCTACTATGCATCCACAAAAACTGACAACAAGCGAGTGGTTGAAATGCCTTAACATTTAGCAGAGCATGCAGATGAGGAAGATGCTGCTGTTTATCAACAATATTTAACAGTTCTTCGTAAAACGGTAATTGGCCTTATTGATCTACATGGCCTTATTTGGCGCACTTACCTTATTGCAAGTATTTCATGAATTAGCAATATATTTGATTTTGTTCTTAGGTATTATTTTAGGCTTAAATTTTAATGTTCGACACAACAGTTTGAAAATGGAGTCGGAACGGACGAACCCTGAAGTGGTGATGGTGGTGATCATCGTAATTATATTCTTCACGGCTTAGGCATAATTTGCCTGTTCCGGTTTCAGAGTTAAAAGAAAACATCTCTGATGATGATTATGATTCGTATTATTTATTTCATATAACACGTTTTTAATAAAGTCTTTAGCCGATATAATAACCTCAACATTTCAAAATTTAATGCTGGTAATATAAAAAAATGACGACGTATCTGAATTTTCGCCTATGCAATTTTCTGTCGTCCGAAATAGGCTAATTAACATTACTGTCAAGATACGGATACAAAAACTAAATGGAATAGTTTACATATCGAATTTATGCAAAAGTGAAAAACTATGTTTATATTATGGGTATATTATTTGTTATTTTTTGTAAGATATTGAATTTTCTATCATAAACAAATTGTCCGATAGATTTCAGATTTTCTGTAACATTAGCCTATTTGTATAGAAACGTCGAACTCGTCTATTATAACAGCATCATTCTTTTCTGTATTTCGTGTGAGCATATAGACTTAAGTTTTTTATGAGCCCCCTTCTCATTGCACCGTACCTGGAAATTTTGCCTTCAGCGTCATCTCTCAGAATTTTCTTCTGCATCCTCTGCATTTTGGGACCCACGTTGTGATATAACCCAATAATGATTGAGTACTTATTATGTATAAACTGATAGTGGAATATTAAATTCTTCACCTCTCAACATCCTTTGAACTGAATCCTTACGTAGTTTCATGCATTAAGTAGCATATTCTGGAATGTAATGTAAGAGCTCTTAATGCAATGTGTATTTAATACACGTGACCCAATTTCTATCCCAAGTATGTTGGCAGTTTGAAAATTGCCTCTCAAAGGCACATTAAACGGAAATGTGCGCTTTGCAAAATGACTTTCCTATTTGTACTTATCCCAGATAATCACACTGTTCTTGTTTGGCTTCCCATGCTGAGAATGTCGTCACTTAGTACGTTAGTTTCGTTGCCAGGGGCGCTGAAATACATACATTTACTATTCTGCACAAAGGAGTGTTATTGGCTGTGTACAAAACCTGGCTACATAATTTATCCGTAAGCGAGTTCTGAAATTGACGTATTGTTGTACGTTATTACAGACTTACGTTGCAATTTGTATGCTTATTATAAAATATTTATAAATATCTACCATAAAATACATTGCTTCATGAATGCAGCTGTTTATATCTCGCATGAAAATCTGTGGTAAAATTTCGTGATACTATGAATATCAACAACGTCAGAGATATTTATAAAGTAATGGCGATGTATCGGCTTACTTCACTCAAAAATATTTTTATGTGTAGGGTTGATTCAAAAAGTCGTAGCATTTTTTCGCTGTGACAAAAGTTTTTATTCGAGATGATTATAAAACAGAAATTAATTGGTAATATATTCTCCTACATAATCTAAGATACTCTGCCAACGCTGCTCCTCGTTTGAAGAAAACTGCTAGTTTGGAGTTAAAAAAGTCGTCAAGCAAAGTTTGTAAAGCATTTTCGTTATTAAAAGACTTCTCATAGAGATTGCTGGATGAGGAATGGAAAAGGTGGAAATCTTACGGCACAAAATCGGGAGAATATAGGGAATGAGGATTCTCCTCCAAAGCAAGCTCCTGGATTGCTGCTTTCTTCATGTTGGCGCAGTGAGAAAGTGCATTATCGAGTTGCAACAGCATTTGATGCAGTTTCCCTGTGGTTTTCTTCATTTGCGGCCGCAAGGAGTTTGAATTAAATAGCCGCCAAGAACAAGGTTCTAACCAGCAAATGCGAAATTCATAAACAAAATGGGAGAGAACACATTGTACTGTACATACTTTTAATTTCTTTGGAGCAAGGTTGACAATCAGACATGCGTCCTGATTTGAATACTAGTACAAGCATTACACATAGCGCATCATTAACAATCATTATTCACTAAAAGGACAGCTTCAAATACTTGGGGTGTACTATGAGCAGTAACATGAGCTGTTGCCAAGAAGTCGAAAGGATAATAGCAATGGCAAAGGAAGCTTTTAATAGAAAAAGGAACATCTGCGAACCTCTGGAGAAAAAACTAAGGAAAAGACTAGTGAAGTGCTTTGTGTGGAGTGTAGCATTGAATGGGGCAGAATCATGGGCATTACGACGAAGTGAAGAGAAGCGACTAGAAGCATTTGAAATGTGGATATGGAGAAGGATTGAGCGTGTCAAATGGACAGACAGATTAAGAAACGAAGCTGTGTTGAAAAGAGTGGATGAAGAAAGACTGATGCTGAAATTGATCAGAAAGAGGAAATGAATTGGCTGGGTCACTGGTTCAGAAGAAACTGCCTTCTGAAGAATGCACTGGAAGGAATGGTTAACGGGAGAAGAGTTCGGGGCAGGATACGATATCAGATGATAGACAACATTAAGATATATGTCATGTGAAGAGAGAAAGAGGAAGGAAGAAAACAGGAAAGACTGGAGAATGCTGGGTTTGTAGTGAAAGGCCTGCCCATCGAAAGAACACTATGAGCCACCGGCGTAGATCAGTCGCCTAAGGCGCTTGCCTGCTGATCCGAAGTTGCGTTCGGGCTCGGGTTCGATTCCCGCTTGTGTTGATTATCTGGTTGGGTTTCTTTCCGAGGTTGTCCCCAACCATAAGGCAAATGTCAGGTAATCTACGGCGAATCCTCGACCTCATCTCGCCAAATATAATCTCGCTATCACGAATCCCATCGACGCTAAATGACCTCGTAGTTGATACAGCGTCGTTAAATAACCAAGTAGAAAATAGAACACTATGAATGAATGACTTCACTAAAAAGTCTACTTATGAGAAATGAGGGTTACAACCTTGTTCTGGGTGGCTATTCAATTGTTTGCAAGAAATATCAGCAGTTATGATTAGGATTACAATCCTGGAAAAACTTCGTAGTTACACGATGCCTTCTTTAGCCCACCAGACGTATAACATTATCTAACTTTTGTACAGAGTGTTATGTGTTAAAATGACAGAACAATTTTCTTGCAGTCTTTTCTCCGATGGTATTTTCTCCGTACACGGCACAAATGTTCCGAGCCACCTCCGCTGCCTTTGCTCCTCTATTAAACTCCAACAGAAAAATGTGTCGGAAGTGTTCTTTTCTTTCCATTTGACACTCTCTCTTTAGTTCACAAGTAGCACAAAGCTTGTTAAAATCCGCAAAATTCAAAACTTATTTACAAGTACAGGACTCGAAATAATAAATGACACGAAAAATAATAAACAATCTCCTACCAATGCTGTGCTGTGATGATCATCCATAACGCTAGGAATTGAGACCTTATGCATCAACCTAATAGAAAATCGGATTTTCTCGTAAATCATTTCGAAGTTTGATGCAAAATTAAATATCTTGATAAAGTCATACATATATCATTCCTTAGCCCACTACACTGAAATTCAGACATGTAATAGGCCTACAGTACGAATTTATATTTGAAGAAACAGACGCGGTTAAATTCTTGGACCGCAAAAAAAAAAAGTATGGAGGTGGCAGATTCACGTTTCTCAGAATGAGAATAGAAGGGTTCTATCTGCATTCGAGCTCTCTGTACAGGAGAGTACTTGGAAGTTGGGCTTATAAAATGAAACATTAAATGTATTCGGAGAAAAAAATTACTTCTCCTAAATTTATATAGGTTAGGTTAGGTCACGATCACTACGGGCGGGTTAGGGCGACCCTTTGCACGTCGGTCATACTGAGGCCTATTGTGTACCCAGAATTTATGGGATGAATGAGGATGAGGGTGTACCACCCCACCGGTCGAATGTGACCCCTCACCCGCTCACCCAATGGGGGCCTCCTACCTCATCGTCCTAAGTTCATACCGCCAAGGAGACCAAGCAGTACACGATCTATTCCAACGGCTCTTCCAAGGTGTCGAAGCACCCTTGGAAGTACTCTTAAGGAATGAATTCTGGCAGAGATATTGCGGAAGGCTGGGAACTCAGGAACGGTTGCGGAGAGGACGCTACCTCTCGTAAATGGGTGAAGACATGCGTCTTGACCTGAGTATGTCTGTGGAATTAAATGAAGAAGATGAATGATATGAAACCTAAGTTATTATTCTACACGGGAGGGGAAGGGAAATTGAACTTGACAAAAATTCCAACCCGGCATCTGCCTAAGCAACTGTGGAAAACCAAGGAATAATCCAGTAACGTTGGTGGGTCCGAGAATCGAGTCATGGACCTCCCGAATGCGATAAATTTATCTATGGGCATGCTCTCTTTTTTCCATTATTTCTCATGCCACTCTGAAACACCAATTTGAAGATATTTGAGTGATACTTTGCAGATAGAACCAGTTTATCCCTACATATCTCAAATGAGTCTAGATTTGCAGTTGGAATCTTATTTTAAAATACATATTTAAAACTTATTATTGTTAATATTTGTGCAAAATATTTTTGTGATCCATTTAATGTTATATTTAACGTCAAGTTGAACATCTAAGATTTATATCTGAATTACTATTACTTTCTCAATATGGGATGAGACTAACATAAAATAGAGCACTGATAAAAATTCAGCTTAAAATACCAAAAGATGAGCTAAACTTCATAGCTAATTTCAGCTTAGTCCATGTTTCTTGAATACGTCTAAATAATTTAAAACTAAGAAATAACGGTTACACAAATTCTTATACAGTAGTACACTATTGGAAAAATTTCACTTTAAAAAAATTGACAAAGGCACAAAATAAGAAATCATAGTACCCAGCGTTTAGCGTTTACTCTTAGTTAAGTTAAAACACAGACGAATAATAGTGCTTTTGGCATCCATTTTATTGCAAACTGAATATAGCTTTGTTTGTCTCGAGGCATTACTTCAGCTTTCCTACTTCTGGAATCCATGAACACCAATGAACTTTAACCTACCAACGTCTCCTTGCACCTAACCATATCCAGCATCTTCTGACTTCGATGTTGCTACTACAGGGTTGTTTCCGATCTCTGATAAGTTGATAACAAATTTGAATGACGTCATGTGCGTCAGGAGTCACACGACAGCTGCACTGTGGCGCGAGGTGACAGATCAGTAATGAGTGATCTCATAGTCAGAGTGCACGGCGACTGACAGCAGAAATTCCCAAGAAAATTGAGCCTTTTTGGGAGGGGTACATTACGACCCTTTCCAATGCCAAGTACAGTTAAGTGAGAATAAAAGAAGCCTGCAATAAACGAGGTTTCGTTATTTCCAAGAAAGGCATCTTCTGTGTACATAATAAAATTGGTAAAACTCCAATGGAATTAATTTGTATCATATAGCGGGGTGTGGCGACTTGTTACGGGGTGGGTGGATTTGCTTGCTTTTTCCACTCTGGAATTAATCCCATCCGAACTTTGCCAGTCTTATTAGGTACACACAAGATGCCTTTCTTGGAAATAATTAAACCATGTGTTTTGAAGGCTCCTATGATTTTTACGTAACTGTACTTGGCATCGGAAAGAGTTGTTATGTACCCTCCGAGAAAGGGTAGATTTTCTTAGGCATTGCTACTGTGATACACCGTGCACTCTGCTTATGAAATCACTCACTACTGGTCTGTCTCCTCTCGCCGCAATTCAGTTGTCGTTGTGATTCTTAACGCACATGACGTCATTCAAATTCGTTATGAGAGATCGGAAACAACCCTGTATTGTGGCTTGTTTTAATTAAGTACGGTTATAATTAGAGACACGGCCATGCATGACGTAGGTATGTAAATTGTAGGCATCATTTATTTTTATCGTACAGAAAACAAGCCGAACGTGTTTTTTGTCTGTTTTCATATGTTTACAAGGCAAATCCAGGATAAACGCAAGTTAGAAGTTTGCAACACTTTTAATAATAATGTGACGTGGGATGAATCCGATCTTCTTCCTCATAGTGCACAACCTAAGGCAGGAAATTCTGAATTGAAGCGAAAAGCAGTTTCTTCGGAAAAGTGAAGTTAAAAGCTGTTACTCTAAAAGATATTCAGTTGATATTTAGGCCTATAAAACGTGAAATATTACCTCCGAACAACTAACAGGCTTACCGTTAATGAAAAACATTATTTCGATATCTTCATAGATCTATTTTCTGCGAAAATTTCCATCATCATCTACATTAGGGCTTCGATCTGTTTGAACTTTAAGAGAATTGTCCCTTACATCTAGCATGTGGTCTTCCTTGTGTATAAAATCCTATTAGGAATTCTATCATCTCTCATTCTCAGTGAATATTTCTCCCAATTTTGTTGTTGTGTTTCTCTTTTATGAGTTAATTTAAAAATATTTAATTGTTCTCTTATTTCTGATTCATAAGAGTATAGCCTACAGTTGATCTTAGAAATCTCATGTATTATGCGTCTTTCTTCCTCTTATGCGTTTGGACCAGAGTCCAATTTTCACTGCCATACATTATCATGAGAACTGGTATAAGCTTATAAAACTTAAGTTAAGTCCTAGATCACATATATAACAGATTGCTCATCCCTATGTTAGAATCGGTAGCACTTTGAAGAGAACAACCGCCAAGATCGCCATCCGTCCGCCGTAAACGAACACGAGAAGGCAGTACAGTCGCTAATGCAATTCAAATGGGAGTTATGACGTGACTCCTTTTGTAACAACTAGATGGCAGCATAGTAAACATGACAAAAGTTGTTACCATTAAAGCTTATAAGGCTGAGCAATCTGGGTATATATGATCTAGGGTGTAGTATATCGTCCCGATTTGTTTCTTAAGTGTCTTGTTATGGTTCTATCCTACATTCTTTGAAAATTATGACTTATATATATATGTATATATATATATATATATATATATATATATATATCTGCCTTCGGGTAGTATGATATATTAAAGTCTAAATAATAATTGAATGATTATACTTGCTCATTAATATTTTCTTCTTCATCATCATCATCATCATCATCATCTTCATTCCAGGGTTTAGGCATCAATGCCTGTTCAGTCTTCACAATGTTATTGCTACAGTTTCCTCGGACGACCTCACCTCTGTTTCCTTTTGGTCTGTAATTGGTTGTCATTGTTTTTAATCTTTCAATATTCATTTTTTTGCAAATATTGTTTCCATTCTTCTCTTTGTTCCGTTGAAATTATATTATTATGTATTAAGTTCTAGGCGGATGTATTAATTTCTTATTAACTCCCTTCTTGTGCATCCTTTTACTTTTCTTAAGAATCTTATTTCTGCTACTCTCTATGACTATTTTATAACTGAGATTATTTCTTCCTTGGATTACCATTAACTCTCTTTTTGTGCATGAAATATTATAATAATCTTTATTTTTTCTATTCAATATGAAGCTCTTTGGGGATTATCTTCTGATACCGGTATATTAAAAGAAAGTGATCAGTAGCAAAAAAAATCTAACAACATTTCTCCTTTTGAATACCCGATTAAAGCACCTTGCTATTTTGTAATACCAATGTCAATATGTACAGAATGGATGGTAAACTCTGCACAAAAATAAAACTGGTAATAGATCATGAGGAGAAATTTGAAAAATGTAAATAAGTCTTTCCCTAACATTTGCCATTTTAGAGGAAATCGTTATGTTTGTATGAAGCATTGGCAACATCACGGCTGCTGCAATAACTTAAGCAAGCGCAGCCTACACTCATTACCAGGGAACGGATTTATATGGACTAAAAATATATGAAATATGTAAATATATATGTAGTTATTTTTACCAAAATATGGAATTAAATATGGATTTTTACCAAAATATGGAATTAAATATGGACTTAAAATTATAAAAAAATGACTATGTACGTTAAATATTGGTACATTTTAATCAAACTAAACAAAAAATATAATGGACGTACCTTATCTTCCAATGTAGTTTCAACAAAACACAATTTTTATTGTCTGTTACCATAACAATAGGTTACAAACATTTCTTTCAAGTGCTGAAAAGTGAATCTTCTTCTATTGTCTCTGAGGATAGATTTATACTGACTAAAAGAGCGTTCGACGTCACAAGAAGTAACTGGTACATAATTCAATTTCACAATGTCTGCTGGGGATAAGTCCAAGTTAATCTTCACTGTTGATTCACCACTCATCACAGCAACAACCTTTTGTAGTTCTTCATATCCAGGGTTTTTTGAAAGTACAGTGTCCACCTTAGCTCTTACTGCATCTGCAACTTTACCTCTACCACGATTCAGTTGTTCCACAGTACTATTTAGAATTTCAAAACTTTCAGATAGTGAAAGGTGCCTATTTTGGAGACTTTTGAGCGTTTTTATGATGCATGAAAATGTATGCTGAATGTGAGCTAAGTCATTCTTCACACTTATGTCACAGGTAACTGTTTTCGCAGTATCAATTGAGACTGCATCTTCAGAGTCCAATGCAAGGAGAACATTGTTAATAGAGTCTATATGTTCGGCATAATATTCAACTGCTTCTAGCCATGTACCCCATCTAGTTAAAATTGGCTTTGGTGGCAATGGAATTTCAGGGTACATTTCTTTCAACACGTTAACTCTACTGGGAGCTTTGAGAAATACTTTTTTCACTGATGAAATCAACAAATCTACTTTAGGGAAATTGTCTCTGACCACTTCTGCCACACGATGAAATGCATGCGCCACACAAGTAAAATGAGTCAATTTAGGATATACAACAGATAATGCTTGTCCAGCTTTGACCATATAAGGGGCAGCATCGCTAATAAAGAATAACACATTATCGTACATAATACCCTTTGGCCACAGGATACCCATAGCTTCGTTGAACAGTTTAACTATAGTTTTGTTATTGCACTTTTCTAGAACATCACAATGTAAAAGAATTCGTTCAGAATATTGTTCACTTAACAAACCGATAACTACATTACCAACAAGTCTACCTTCTTTGTCGGGAGTCTCATCAATGGAAACCCAAATTGAACTATCTTTAATTTCATCTCTTATCTTCTGTATTGTCTCATCGTAGATGGATGGAGCATACGTCTTCCTAAGTGTTGACTCATCCGGGATTGTATGTTGAGTATATTTTTCAAGGAATTCCCTGAAGACCTTATTCTTTAGTTTGTAGAGAGGAATATCAGCAGAGATGAGAGAACGGCACAGGTCGATGTTAAACTCAGATCTTACATTCGATGTTGTTGGTTGTGTTAAAAACAATTGTCTCTGCTTGGAATTTAGTTGTTTGTTGGCCTGATGTTTACTAGTTGTAATGTGTTGTTGCACCAGGAACTTTTGTGTAGATGATACTGCACACTGACACAAATTACAAAATAATATTTTATTGTCAGTTGATAAACCATCTTCTTTAAATTCTGAAATGTAACTTGTTAGTTTTGATTTTAAATTGACTGAATGACGTACTTTTGGCATATTTACCGTCTTTATAGTATGATTTACAAAACTGAACCTATGTGTACTCTGACTGGCATTTAACTGTTGAGCTGCACAACTGAAGTCTGTTAAAAATTTTAAATTAAATTAATACAGTTTTGTAACTTACTTTCCCATTGTTGATAGGACTGCTAATTTTCAAATAACTCTGATGTTAAAGGGATTACTGAACATGTGTTTAAATCTCTATTGTTGAAATGTATTTTTAAAAGTTAATGGAATTTTGTTTTGTTTTATTGTTAAACCTAATATAATATGGACTGTTTTATATGAAATATGGAAAATATATGGAAATTAACGAAAATATGTACTAAACTCTAAAATATGGAAAAATATGGAAAATAAAAGTAGGATTTTTCAACGCTACACATTGTGAAACATAAAGATAATGCAAAATATAAATTATATTAGCTTTATAAGTAAATATGTATTTACATATAAATCCTTTCCCTGCTCATTACCTTCTCTTCCTCTCTGCTGTACTCAATCGGTAACACGCAACTTGCGATGCGTTGTAAGATTTATTTAATCGATTTTCGCTATTATTCAATTTAAATTAATTGGTAAACGGTTTAATTCGCAAAATAATATTCAAGACATTAACAGTTTTGCCTATATGCTTGTATAGTAATCAGCCATTTCTCTCGGGCCATTACCGCAATAGAGCGCTGCAAATAACTTATTGGGCAAAGAATTTTTTTTTTTTCCTGCTTAACGGTGCTTCATCGACGGAAAAGTGTAATAAAAGTTTTGTTATATTTAAGTTTGATGCAGAGGTTACCATCCATCGTGTGTATTAAGGAATGCTAGAGATTGAGGTTATCTTTGTCTAATACCCTATTAGTTAGTAATGCTAAACGCTTCGAAAATTTTAATTAATAAAACTCGTAAATGCCAGATTGAATTCAATATTTCGCCACAACGAATCGGTCTATAATTCGTAAGTTATTCCACCTGGTTCCGCGACGTGGCGTCGCAATCGTCTATGCAACCTGCCTAGGACTTGCGTTACAAATGCGCGCTGGTTCAAATCTACATTTTTTAGTAGGTTATTTTACGACGCTGTATCGACATCTCAGGTTATTTAGCGTCTGAATGATATGAAGGTGATAATGACGGTGAAATAAGTCCGGGGTCCAGCACCGAAAGTTACATAGCATTTGCTCGTATTGGATTGATGGAAAACCTCGGAAAAACATCAACCAGGTAACTTGCCCCCGACCGGGAATCGAACCCGGGCCACCTGGTTTCGCGGCCAGACGTGCTAGCCGTTACTCCACAGGTGTGGACAAAAGTCCTCGTGGAGTAAGAAATTTTATTATGAAATTTCGGCCAGTGTATGGGACCGGTGCCCACGCACTTCGGGAGCTACAATAGATAGTGAAATTCGATTACAAAAGTCAGCTTAACGGCTTCGGGATCATCGTGCTAACCACACGAAACCTCCATACAGGTTGGATGATCGTCCACCTCTGTTCGGTATGTTGACGTGAAGTCAGCAGCCAGCAGTTCGGTTTGGGCCCTTAAAAGGTTGTAGCGCTATGGATGATGATGATGATGATGATTATTATTATTATTATTATTATTATTGTTATTATTATTATTTCAGTTATTACTATTATTTTATTTCTATTATTACTATTATTATTATTGTTATTATTATTATTATTATTATTATTATTATTTCTGTAATTACTATTATTATTATTATTATTATTATTATTATTATTATTATTATTATTATTATTATTATTATTATTCAAGCTAGCCAGTGGCTGTCGTTAGAGAATGCAATTTATTCTCTCATATTTTCAGATCTATCCATCACAACATTACACCAAATTTTATATTGAACGAATGTTCTGCCATTTCAGTTTGGTGGTGTTGACGATGAAGTAACGTTCATAAATTCACATTTTTTTCTATTTATTTGCCATGTTGTATTAAAAATAACAGGAAATATTGCTTTTAAATGTTTATTTTTGTCTCTTAAATCCGCAAATCAAGGACTGACACACAGCGTCATCGGGGTCAGTCTACGTTGTTTTGCCATTCTATTGAAAGTGTGCTTTTTATTTTACAGAATTGAGAGAGGTAAACCATTTATATAACCACCCGCAGCAGGGTAAAATTACGAAAGAGTGGTACATAATGTGTTCGTCAGTGGTGAATAAAAATTGGTGCAATTATTAGTATTCCAAAGGGATTACAATTTCGACACACTAATCTCAAATCAAATGCAGCGTCATTAACAGCCACGCCTGATAAACCAGGTACAATAAAAGACCCAATTTGAAATCAGTGTAGCAATGCTCATTATACGCTCTCTATATTAAAATGAAAATATAATATTCAAGACAAATTATATCCTTTTCAATCTATATTGATTTCAGAGTAACTGGTCGGATATACGTGTAGTACCTCTGAAACGCGTGGAATCAACTCTAGTTTCATATTGTGACAGTTGCTTAGTGGTACAGTCGAGATTGGATTCCCTGTAGATTATATGAAATTTATATAGCGAAAAAGGACTGTGAGGGAAGTCTCGTTTTACAAGTAATTCGGTTTTTCAACAATCGAATGAAAAACTGAAGAATAATATGACAATAATAGCCGAAGAAGTGGGAACATGGTTCAAGAGAAAAGGTTTAAGTTCTATAGAATTTATTGATTAATTGGTTGATTGAATGATTGTATGATTTTTTAATTGATGTATAACTAGATTAATTAATCAGCTAGTCAGTCAATCAATTACTTCATTAATTAATTGATTGATTGATTCATTCATTCATTCATTCATTCATGCTCTTCAAAATTTTGATAAAATTGCAATACCATTCGTAAATCTCATACTATCGCATGTAATATAACTAAAATAATATTATATACTTTCACATTATGGATTTCTGGCAACCTAAACGTAAATGTTCGCTTTTTATCAAAACTGTGACAAATGAATCGTCCGGGGGTGATTTTTAGGTTTAATTAAATTTATTCCTACTACGCGGATTACGTCATAGAATTTATATTAGTAATATACGTTACAAGAGCGGTATGTTGACGTTTTCATGGGCGAGGAAAAGATGGAAAAAGCGAAACGTAGTTAAGCTTTTTTAATTTCCGAGAACATGAAAACAAACATACCGCTCGTGTATCGTACATTATTTTGTGCGAAGATCGTTTATTACATACCTGAAAGACGAATTTCTAATTAGTTGCAATGAAATCTCCATGTTGGTTTCTGTTTAATGACGGCAACTTCGGAAAATCAAATATCTTTCTTCAACATTGTTGCTATAAAATGTTTTCTGTGTTTACTATACTCCAGGAGGCCGTGATATACGTCTGTCTTTTTTTCCCCCCAGTCTATAAATGCGAACTTAAAACAAACGGTAAGGTTATGTAATGATTTATTTTTCATTTTAATATTTTAAGAATATTATTTATATAACATATTGCAGTAATAACATCCGCATCTGGAATCTTGTTGATTTTTTCACGGTTTCCTTAATGTTACTTGTATCAGGAATGCAATAAGTTTCGTGGAGTAGTAGACTTTACTTAATTTTTGAAAATATTTAAAAACAATAATTAACAGTGCAATTTAGGTGAAATTGCAGTGGTAAGTTTCCAATTTATTATTATTACTATGTTAAACGTCTCTAAAAATAATATGTTAAAAGCCTAAAACAGTAAAATTAATGTCGCGCTTAAGCGGTAAGAAGAGGGAAATTGTTATGTGTGTTACGTTGGGAATACTGAATGTGGTATTTCACACTTACCGCGTATTGGTTCTGTGCGGAAAACAAGCAAATACGCACGATCTCGCACAAAATAATATTGCGGTCATTTATTAGTATAAGAATATAATACGTACATTAAGTTATAAATTAATTTTGTAGAAATAAACATGAATGGTAAGATTTACATGCTCCAAAGAAATAATAATAGCATTGTCTTTGTTACATCTTAAATACCTTTATGTAATCTGAAAGCAAATGAAAGGACAGCAACAACGCAAGCGATCCTCATTAGGTTCTGCGTGACACAGTAATTGGAAGTAATGATTTTTTCACGTTCAAAAACATGCATTATTAAAATTCTTGACTTCGGAGAAATACTAATTGGCCATGTGACATTACTTCAATACGAGCATTGGCACGATTCGGTGTGATTAAATTTTTCATTATGAAGTCCAAATTATTTACATAGATCTAGGACGTCCGATTTCGAATTTATTAATAATTATTGTATGGAATAACAAAACTGTCAATATTTAATTTTTAGTTAATTTGTTTCCACTTCGTAATTGCGTGGCCTAAGGCGTCATGCTTACGGAATAAGGGCCGGTTCGGGTCATACAGTTCTCACAGAAATTGTTGCATATTGTTTTATTGTGTACGTACGAAAAAAATAAGCAAATTTATTGTTATGGCTAAAAATATTGTATATGTCTTCGTAAATGTGAAGTAAACAAATATGCAACAATTTTTTTAGCAAAATATATATCGCATTTTTCAGACGTTTACATTAAAATATTATGCAAGAAATTCTTTGAGGGACATCCATGTTATTTCTGTCAGTGTTTGGTATCACATTAACCGAGCATCGTGTTGGATTTGAAGAGCTAATATGAATAGCGAAATCTGGTTTTACAAGCCATCTAAAACTACTGGGGGCGTCTTCTTTCTAATCACACCTTATCCTCGTGCTGCATGGGCGATCGTTCACCTCTGCTACGGCATGTGGATGTAAGGTCAGCATTTATCTGGTATATCTTGGCGACCTATAGGCTGTTGCTAAACGGATTTTTTTCAAGAGTAATCTTACTAGAGGTTTTAATTTATCTAGAGAAAATCAAAATTCGAGTGTGATTTAATTGATCATTACACGATTAGAAGAAAGTATATGAAGATTAGAAGAAATAAAGTATTCTGATACAATAAAATAAGTATTAATTGACTTACTAAAATTCTATTTAACTAGTGTTAGCTTTACCAAAACTTTGAACGGAGTCGCCATTTTCAGTTGACTATCTATGCGATCGCAAATGACCGTAAATAATTTGCAGTTTGAAATGTTGGGAAACGAAGAAACGAGAAGTGATAAAAAGAAATAAATGCTATGGAAGTGATAAAAAAAATGCTAGGGAAATGATAAAATTGTAGCACTAAACAGCCGTGATTGGTTCAACACGTCCTTTCGTACAGTTTTATTGGTCATAGTAAAAGTGTAATAGTGAATATAAACTAGTACACGTAAAATAAATAAATATCATAATTAGTCCTACACAAAAGTAATTTAACAGATAGTTGTTATTACATGTGTGAGAAACATGTTTAGAAAACAGGGAACGTATTTATACAGTGCATAAAAAAACAAATGTAATAACCACCGGCGTAGCTCAGTCGGATGTGGCGCTTGCCTGTCGATCCAGTGTTGCGTTCGGGCGTGGATTCAATTCCCGCTTGGGCTGATTACCAGGTTGGGTTTTTACGAGGTTTTCTCCAACCGTAAGGCAAATATCAGGTAATCTATGGCGAATCCTCGGCGTCATCTCACTATCACTGAACGCTACATAAGCTAGTAGTTGATACAGTGTCATTTAATAACCAAGTTTAAAAAATGTAATAAGTGGAGAGTGGTTGTGAGACTATATTTTGGCAACAAATTACTGATCGACACAGCGATCATGAGTATCGGCGACTGGCGACGTCATACGTCTTGGCATTGAACTTGCTCCTACCAAATGTTACCAATATTGCAGAAAGATTGCAAAATGTAATAGATTTATAAATCATGACAATGGAGAATTGTAGCAGCTAGGCTAATATTTTAATTTTTAAGACACAGTATACTTATTTTATAATTTTGATTTGTCAGCCTACAATAAACGGTTTGTGGCTTGGTTTATTGAAATCGCTGACTCACTTTCCGCTTTCTCCATATCACAATAATTTATGACATTATAAGCAATAGGCATACACCCAGCCTGTATATGTAAAACGGGTCGTTGGCTACAAGACATTTTCACTCACCTGACACTGGAGTATCCTTCTTCACCGTTTCTTTTAGACTGACTAATGGCAGTGGGTGAAGCTTAGCGATGTTCTTTGCGTGACCGTTGGTAGCGCTAGCTATTGGTGCGAACTCCACATAACCGAGCAACAGCAGAGACTCCAATCCGATACGCATGTCCGCTTTGTCGATCAGTACAGTTGATACAAATTTCCGGCAAAGTAATACATCACTATGATATTTTGTTGAAGTTTCGACTTTACAACGGAAATGGAATTCTCAAAACACTGACACAGTGTTTTCTGTAGAAACCGTTGCAATTCGGACTTATGTTGATTATAATTTTTCACTCAAAATAATACCAACAACACTTAGGTGAGCTATGAACATCCCGCTGCGGGACACCCTGTATATAAGAATAACTTTTTATAAGTAGATTCACATAAACGGTCGAAAAGAGATTCCTAAGAATAGAATGCAGAAAACATCTATGCTAATAATAAATCTGTAGCCGACATTTTTCTGGTAATTTTCGATTTTCCAAAAATAATTGGTCCTAACATATAGAATTAACCACCCTGAAACGGAAAATAGCTTTTTTGAAATTTTTGTTTGTATGTCTGTCTGTCTGTCTGTCTGTCTGTATGTTTGTTACCTTTTCACGCTATAATGGATGAACGGATTTCGATGAAAATTGGAATATAAATTTTGTTCGTTGTAACTTAGATTTTAGGCTATATGGCAATCAAAATACATTATTTAAAAGGGGGGTTATAAGGGGGCCTGAATTAAATAAATCGAAATATCTCGCTTATTATTGATTTTTGTGAAAAATTCTACATAACAAACGTTTCTTTAAAAATAATTTGCGATAAGTTTTATTCCTTGAACAGTTTTGATAGGACTGATATTTAATGAGATAAATGAGTTTTAAAATTAAAATAACTGCTATCTAAGGCCGTATAATGAAATAAAAAACAAATGACTTCATCTATAAGGGGCCTTGGACAGCAACAATCGAAAGCTATGAAAGATAGCCTACAGAAAATGTTTCTGTGTTTGTATGAAGTAATATCGGAAGCTAAATTAACCGATTTGTATAATTAATTATTATTTCACCATTAGAAAGTGTAGTTTCTCTAGATGGACATAATGCTACAATGTTATTACAGTAACTTCTGATATAATATAATGTAATGTAATATGATATGATATGATATAATATAATATAATATAATATAATATAATATAATATAATATAATATAATATAATATATAACATAATGTAATGTAATATAATATAATATAATATAATATAATATAATATAATATAATATAATATAATATAATATAATATAATATATGTAATGTAATATTATATAATATAATTTAAGTTATATGAAGGGTTCACAACCATAGTGGGCCAAACGCCATTTACTGAATACGTAGAAAACAAGGGTTAAAATTAAGTTATTACCATAATTCAATGGAAACCTATAACAAGTAAAATAAAGTATACACATTAAATCTATATGATGTCAATGTTCATTAAACTATGGTTGCATGTAATAAAAATTAGAAACATGTTAAAGGAATTGGCATTGCACCAATGAGTGGTCTCTGGACCAAAATGATCGCATTTTAATTATTTGGATGCAATTTAAATTAAGTAACATATTAAACGAGTTATCCTTCTATCAAACACGAATGTTCCCTGGATCAAATGTCCTATTTTAATTATGTAATTACTTTATATTTATTTCTAATGGGTTCAGCGGAGCGCACGTGTACGGCTAGTATAAAATATAAATATAGGCCAAGAGGTCCACACCTGTGGAGTAACTGTTAGCGCGTCTGGCCGCGAAACCAGGTGGCCCGGGTTCGAATCCCGGTCGGGGCAAGTTGCCTGGTTGAGGTTTTTTCCGAGGTTTTCCCTCAACCCAATACGAGCAAATGCTGGGTAACTTTCGGTGCTGAACCCCGGACTCATTTCACCGGCATTATCACCTTCATTTCATTCAGACGCTAAATAACCTAGATGTTGATACAGCGTCGTAAAATAACCCAATGAAATAAAAAAATATAGGCCAAGATTTCAAATTTTTAATTTGAGTAAGAAGGTGAGGGATAAAATACATCAGCACCGACACATTTGAAGAATGAAAAATAGAAAACCCAAACAAAAGGTGCTGCAATATAAACAAAACTGAACTTCGAGATATGGGAAGACTGAGAAACGCTGAAGAAAGTTCTCTTGGGCGAAACTACACATGGGGCTCACCGAGAAAAATTATTATGGAATTTTCATTAATTATAAAGCAATAATAATTACACTGTAATATAATTTTTATAAAACAGAAATAATGTTACAAATATCTGATTAAAAAACTTTGATTATTAAGGACACTTACACTGATATCTTACTATAGTTATTTCTTCTCTCTTTCTCCTTGTTTTGCCATCGAGGGTTTTAACACTTTGAGTCCGGAATACTTATACCACTGTTGTATGTAAATTTCTAAGTTTTAACTAGAAGTTCGTATACCTGCATAATCGGGTAAAGTCGTGTTGGATTCGTTAGCCGGGCGTTTTAAGACGTACAAGATATGTCCAGTCATCATATCGTGCCAAACATGACAGGTTGGCTTCCCGGCCACTGCAGTCAATTGTGATGAAGGATGGGGAAGGCCCATGTAAAGCAATCGGTGTAATGTTACGCATAGAAGCTGACGGGGTTTCAGTTGACTGCAGTTGAAATAATTTTAAAATACGATGAAAGAGTAATGGAACGGAGAAAAATTCCCTCCGGCGCCTGGATTTGAACCCGGATTTTCAGCTCTACGTGCTGATGCTTTATCCACTAAGCCACACCGGATACCCACCCCGGCGTCGGACAGAATCGTCTCATATTAAGTACCAACTCTTGGGTTCCCTCTCGTGGCCGCCCTCTGCACTACGTCATAGATTTCTATGAGCGTAGGACTGAAGTCCACACATGTGCTGAGGTGCACTCGTTATGAGTGACTAGTTGGCCGGGATCCGACGGAATAAGCGCCGTCTTAAATCACGAAGTGATTTACGCATATCATATATATTATTTAATGTACCGAAGTACATATGATATTTCCATGCAGATATTCTGCGTCTACATACGATGAAAGAGTAATGGACGGAGAAAAATTCCCTCCGGCGCCGGAACCCAAGAGTTGGAACTTAATATGAGTCGGTTCTGTCCGACGCCGGGGTGGGTATCCGGTGTGGCTTAGTGGATAAAGTATCAGCACGTAGAGCTGAAAACCCGGTTCAAATCCCGGCGCCGGAGGGAATTTTTCTCTGTTCCATTACTCTTTCATTGTGCGATGACGCAGAATATCTGTATGGAAATATCATATGTACTTCGGTACATTAAATAATATATATGATTTTAAAATGTCATGTATCGTAATGTTTTTATTTCTTCTTTAAAAGTAGCAAATGGCACGCATGAAAGCTGACGGGGTTTTAGTTGGCTGCAGTTGAAATTATTTTGCTTCTTTTTAAGAAAAAAAAAACATTACAATATAAGAGAATTTAAAATAGTTTCAAAAAATTTAAAATTATTCTAAATTATATTTGAATTAAATCTAATATTACATAAAATTTTAAAGTAACAAAATTGATATAAGATAGATAATTTTGGTCTAGTATAATAAGACTTGTATATGTAAACCCACAGGATGCAAAGTGTTAAGACAGAAGTATCATTGGTATGTCACAATTTAAAAACTGTCATTAATTGCAATGTTTTTTTGTTTACTTTTTATGACGTTGGTGTGTACAAGACTGTAAGGCTAGTGAGTTTTCAATTAATTTTGCATCACTTCGTATTAATAAATTTCACAACTGTTTGGGCAGGCAATTTTTTAAATGAATATACGTTTATGTTTTAAAATGTATAAATTGTTTCTGTGCATAATATCTCTTATTAATGTTTTGAGTGATTGTGGTGTCAGTTAAGTAAAATAAATTATAAATAGTCGTCGTTAAATTCAAACTACTTTAAATTATGCTTCTCATTGAGCCTCCGACGTTTCACAACCATTAATTAATTATACCGCGGACAAAATAGGTGTTGTGCGACCGTCATCTTAGGTCGGATGACTTGCTGAACGGATGACTACTGCGTTCGACTCCCGCTCACACTTATCAAGGCTTCTGACACCACCAATATACTTAATAATAGAAAAGAAACGATTTTACTGATAGAGCTGGGACTCTCAGGATATTAAGGGAAAACTACAAGGTTACTGAATTAGTTGTGAATGAAACTCTACTTGATTTATTAAATATTAGAAAATATATAACAACTTACTTACAATGGTATATCTCTTGTCTCTGCTAACGTTATATGATTATACAGATCAATGACGAAAACTGCGAAAATCTAACGTAATAATATACTGTTAACTACAAATATACCTTCCACATATTTATCTTAACAAAGGAACTGCATATTTAAGCACTGGAGTGATCCATATAATTACTTATCGCGAGATTTTTTTTTATATAAATGACACCTATATGGTAAGAAAGGTACCCGATAAAGTAATGATCTATCGTTCCATCAATATTTAAAAAGGGGAAAAAAAGTTGAACATAAAGATTCGAAATCTTTCCCTTCACAAGATTGATGGCGAGAGTACTGTAAAAAACCGATACGGGCCACTTGCATCAAACCTTGTGTACTGGATGGCTTGATCAGAACGACCGGAAATTAATTACTTTTCCTAAGCAAGCCAAATCCAGGCAGCGACGACAGGAAAAAACATTCCGTCTTTAAGGAACACAGAAGAACGTGCTGTACTTTTGGACTACTGAGCATGAAAATTGTTTAATACTACGTATGTTTCGTATGTAAATGATATTCAGAATGACCAACGGCTAATAATTCAAAAATATAACTCGCTAGACAGGTTACCTCAGTTGGTAGAGCGACGTGTCAATCTCAGTTAGTAGAGGAATTGTTCACTTGCCAAGATTTCCAGAACTGCCTCTGGGGTCTACTCAGACTCCTATCAAGTTGAGTAACTACCAGATCTTTCCCACGGTAAAAGACGGTCGGAGCGTGGTGTCGATCATAATACCTCACTCTGGTCCCGAAGTCATGAAAGCAAGGAGCTCTACCTTCAATACCATGCTTCCCAGACCCGTTGATCCTCCACTGCAAACCCAGTATTTTCCAATTATTTTTTTTTCGTTTTTTATTTATTTTCATAACCTTCGCATACGATCCATTTATCTTAATGTTGTCTATCAGCTGATATTCTATTCTGCTCCAAACTCTTCTCTCGTTCACCATGTTTTCCAATTCAACCTTCAGTAGGCTTACGCAGTTTCTTCTTACAAGCGAACATTCTCATGGAAGTAGATAAAAAAGTTATTTTTTTCTTCAACCATGTTAATAAGTCAAAACAAGTGCTTATACAAATTTTGACCATTCAAGCGCGAAGTAAGCTTCCCTGAGGCAGTTTACAGAATGAAAACACAATTTCATAGAAAGTTCATTGGAACAGATGATAGAGATAATGTTGAACTGTTTTATAATATTTTTTCACAGGAAATGGGACATCATACCATGGAATCCCTTTTCTATGCTTTATATGGTCATATTCTCTATTCTAAAATATTTTAATAACTAAGGATGTAACGCACATGCCATTCCAAACATTGTTTCTGACTCTTTGCTGTTGTATTACTAATAGTTCCTTTTCAGGAAATCTAATAACACTGTTCTTATTTTAGTTAGCATTTGCTCTGTTACGGACCACGTCTGTTCGGAATAGAACAGAACATTTTATGTAACGCTTTTAATTATATTCAGTATTTTCCCCTTATGACATGTTCTTATTGGAAAGAATTCCATGGATGTTTTCTGTTGAATACTTTTCCGACACAATAAATTTTATTTTATTTCTTCATTAACAATGAAATGTAAAATCCTGCAGTCTTATGAAGAGAGGAAACATGTTTCTCTATTTGAAGGCTATCTGCGAAATCGTCTTTAATTCATATTAAGAGTGTAGGGAGAGTGGGGTTTTCGTATTTTCGTACGCAGCGGATAATGGTACGCACCTATGGTCGTTTTCGGTGAGTTAGACCTACATTACACTATCAAACTTGTGTCATAGAAGTTTGATAAAATATATATGATAAAATCTTTTACAGTGTAATATAGCAACTTTGATCACATGTAGCTGTGACATAGTTCTGTGATAAAAGTTACGATCATCATCATACCTTTGATAAAATCTGTGACTGGGAAGAAAGAAAAGGGCGGGCATTAAGTACACATGGTCTGTGAAAACCACAAAGCTTTTAATATCACATTATGAGCCACATGAAATTTTTCATCATCCATTATTAAATACTTAGCATATAGGCTTTCACACCTTCACACTGAAGTTTTCTTAGTAGAGTTTGATTAATTTCTTTTGTATCTTTTCTCCTTACCCCAATCTTTAACCCAAATCGTCGGCTTAGAGTGTAAACCTGCTAACTAACAAAAAGGAAATTTTTCATCACCTGAACTTTGAATTTGGTCCTAAAATTTCAGAGTTAATTTATACTCAGATTTTTGTTTCCTCTGTAAAATTTCCTTTTTGTTAGTTAGCAGGTTTACAATCTAAGCCGACGAAATACACTTTTTTCTTTGATTTCTTCTTTGGTATTAATGAAATAACCATTACTGTATATTTTACAGTTACAACAAGCATAGAACTATAGTGGATCTATTTTTAGAACTGTGATGAAAGATATGATCAAAGTTTTGACATAGTGTAATATAGTCAAAGTCTTACATTAGATCATATATATTTGATAAAAAATTTTATCGTATTCTGGGACAAGAAATTTGATAGTGTAATATAGGCTTTAGCCTAGAGCAATGTCGGTAACGACAATCTAGTCAAGTGTTTAGCGCTGACTGTTGATTCGAGAACTTACTGTGTTTGCAGTTTTCTTATAATTCTGTGGTTTCATAGTGTGTGAAGTAAGTAATATCCTAGATCATATATGTAACAGATAACTCATAGCTATGTTAAAATCGGCAGCACTTTGAAGAGAACAACCGCCAGGATCGCCACCCGTCCGCCGTAAACGAACACGAGATGGGAGTACAGTCGCTAATGCAGTTCAAATGGGGATTATGACGTGACATCCTTATGTAACAACTAGATGGCAGTGTAGTAAACCTGACAAAAGTTGTTAACCTCAAAGCCTATAAGGCCGACCTATCGGGGTATTATGATCTAGGGTGATATGCATCTGAGTGACCTGTATTTTGTATAATGTGACCTAATGGTACAATAATTCCCTGCTAACGTGAGTATAAAGATCTTCTGTAACTTTGCTTCCATGACCATTCACAGTTAAGCCGTTCTAATGGCGACAGTTGGGGTATTCGCACGCGGTTGTGCGTCCTCCTGCGTTCCAAAATTCACTCAACAAAAATAATTCTAACAGTAATTGCCTGTTTGTGGTGAATACTGTAGACACTATACTGTATAATGAACTCTGGTATCGTTGTGTCCTGAGGATGGGTTCTCTCAGATTGCAGTGCTGCTGAAACTCCTCAAAATTTCATTTGTGACTTTTGCCAGTTCACATGAAAAAAATTATTATTAGGCTTCCCTAATTTTTGCATATTGTTGCTAAATGTTCATTCTATACCTATTAATACACACTAGAAATTGTATTTGTATCTGCTTATTACTGCTCCAACTGTCTGCGTCCCATTTCCCTTGGCAGAAATGTATTTTGTAACTTGTAAATATTTTTAGAACATATTTTAAGGGTTGAGAGCCATAGTGGTCCAAGTGCCCTTTACTAAAAACGGAGAAAGCAAGGATTAAAGTTAAGTGAATACCATAGTTTAATGAAGAGTGACATATCATTTAGTTTGAATGTGTATACTTTATATTAGGCTACTTGCTATATGTTTCCATTGAATTATGGTAATAACTTCATTTTAACTATCGTTTTTTAAGGTATTAATAAATGGCGCTTGGCCCACTATGGTTCTGAACCCTTCATTTGCTGTATTATCTCCGAAAGTTTCAGTGTTACATTAAAATTATATTGGAGTGGGCGAAATTACCACTCTCCCCTATATGGGGTGATTCACGAGGATTTACCGTCATTTACGGAGCTTATTTCCGAAGATATTTTGAGCAAAAAAATCATGCAAAAATTGGTCCTGTTCTCAATATTTTCAGAGTTACACTAGTTTGAAGTTGTTTGTAAAATACCAATATTCTATAGTTTTAAGGATAAAAGATTATTACAGATAAAGAATGAACTATTCAGGAGTATCATTTCTTTAATTGGCTAGTATTCTGAAGCTAAAAATGTGTTGTGAATTCCATAGTTGCTTAATACAGATTTTTTAAACTACAAAATTACAGTTTTATTACACACTTTTCACAACAATTGCTACAAATCACGCCACTCTTGTCAATTCTTTAAGACTGTACAGTAGGATGCATAATTAAACTCTAAAGAATAAATTTCCTAAAGTCGTGTGATTTCTAACAATTTTGGCGGTAGCCGGAAAAAGTGCCCATAAGCAAAAGTCATGTTTCGAGAAAATAAAGTTTGAAAGATTTATTTTTATGTAATTGCGGTTTGAATTCACTTTTATGAAAATATCAATTTGCATACTGTTACAATAATAATTATCTACAAGGTTTTGTTAAATAATACATTCCGTTTTTAATAGTGTTATAAATACAGTGTATACATTTTATTGGAGGATTTTATAGGCTCTTTTTCCAGATAAGTTTATTTCATTAAAATACTTTCAATATGATTATATTTTCGCAGAAGTTAAACATCAGCATTGAACAGCGCACATTACAGAGGTTTACAAGTTCAAAATAATTTTAGTAAAATTATATTTCTTACATATATCTCATAGTTACGTCACAAATTGTACCGAGTACGTGAAAATCGAGAATATCTGTTGAGTACAGAATAAAAATTACAGGTTATTTAGTATTAATTTAGAATTGATTCACACTCACTTCAAAATTTATGTTCAGAGTGCAGTTTCCACTTTAGTGCACATCCTGGATGGACTCACACTAACTTTGAAAATCATCTTCAGAGTTCCACAACAGCGCAAGGATGCGCTGGTTCATTCAATTACCTACCCTGCCTTCTGTTTACAAGATATTGAAACGAAGCTATGTAAGCAAGTAGATTTTAACACGGAGAATCGAATTAAATGGTCTCCCGAAAAAGGACCTATAGACCTATGGGGCCGTTTGCCTCGTACCGCCTCAATTGTTGTGATAAGTGCGTAAGAATGATATAATTTTTAGTTAAAAATAGAAAAGCAAAATCTGTGTATAATAACGCATTTTTAGCTTCAGAACACTAGTCAATTAAAGAAATGATACTTTTGAATAATTAATTCTCTATTTATAATATTATTTCACCCTTCAAACAAAACAGAAGATAATTTACTAACAATTTCAAATTAGTGTAACTCAGAATGCGTTGAGATGAGGACATGTCTATATGACATTTTTGCTCAGAATGTCTTCGAAAATAAGCTCTGTGAGGGACGGTAAATCCTCGTGAATCACCCTGTATACTTAAAGTCTGATTAGTGTAATATGTAGCTAATCGGCGATGTATGCAATGGAGGGGAAAATGAACTGACCATCGTACCACACTATTTCCTAGTCTAGCTACCTCATAAGTGGTGCCATGTTGGTATCACTTGTCAGGTTCAGACCTGTCTTCGAGCAGTTGACTAAACAACAATCCTTATATATCTCAAACCTGATACTTGGTATACACTTCATCATCCAGAATTATAAAACATCTATACTAATAATAAATGTGTAGCCAAACTTTTTCTGGTAATTTTCGATTTTCCAAAAATAATTGGTATCAACATGTATAATTAACCATCCTGAAACCGAAATTTGAAATTTTTGTTTGTATGTCTGTCTATCTGGATGGATGTTTGTTACCTTTTCACGCGATAATGGCTGAACCGATTTATATGAAAATTGAAATATAAATTAAGTTCGTTATAACTTAGATTTTAGGCTATATGGCATTCAAAATACTTTATTTAAGGGGAGGTTATATGGGGGCTTGAATTAAATAACTCGAAATATCTCCCTTATTATTAATTTTTGTGAAAAATGTTGCATAACAAAAGTTTCTTTAAAAATGATTTCCGATACGTTTCATTCAAAGCAAAATTTGGATGGGACGAAATTGCACCAAAAACGGATGTTCTCTGAACCAAATGATCATATATTAATTATTTGCCTGTAATAACAATTAAGAAATATGTTAAAGGAATTATCATTGCACTAAATGAGTGGTCTCGACCAAAATGATCGCATTTTGATTATTTAAATACAATTTAAATTAAGTGACATATTAAACGGTTTATCCTCCTAGCAAACACGAATGTTCCCTGGACCAGATGTCATATTTTAATTATGTAATTACTTTATATTTATTTCTAACAAGTGCAGCGGAGCGCACGGGTACAGCTAGTTACTTAATATAAGCGTCGCAAAGATAACCTGGTTTGGAACCGGCAGGACAGGACTAGAACCAATGCTGGACATGCCATTGAACTGCTATTATGTCACCGACGAAACTACAATCTACAGTAATAGGAACACATAACATTCCCGGTTCCAACTATTGAAAATCATCCTATCTAGTCTGCTTTCTCTGTAGCAACCATCTCTATGGTTCAACACCGAGAGCCATGACGTGGACTGTTAAAATGAATTTACGTCATGCACTGCTATTATAAAATCACTCATCTGGAAACTCAGTTACTTGGCTAGTGATAAGAGCTACAAAGAGAATTTTTAAATACATGCTCGAGCTCGAAGTCTCAGAACAAAGAGTGTGTGATCAAAGACTAATCTTCTGACAAACATTCTTACTAAAAATAAAATTCATGAAATAAGTGCGTAAATTGGAAAGTTCACTATGAATGACCGAGCTAAATTAAATTTAACAGAACCCAGATCAATATTTTATGCAGTGGTCGGCATTTCTTGACTCGCGAGTCAAAGGAAGATGGTGGGATTAGGCCTGATCTCCCCCCCCCCCATTGGCCATCACTTGTTCATTGAAAGATACGCAATGTTCAAGTGAAAGGGCGGTATAAACTGTAGAATCAAAACGAATTTCGTGAGTGACAGATGATCATCTCGTTGCTCAGTTAAAATCCTAATTTAATTAGTTAATTACACATCCACTTAATGTTTAAAAATAAAAGGAAAAAAAAAAGAAATCAATTCGAACAAAAATGAAATACAAATAAAGAAATTACATTGGCATAAACGTAATTGAACTTTCCCTTAAGTTGAGTATGTTCACTGTCCTCTCTGCGGACAGAAAACTTGCAATAGTGAAAGAGTTCTGCGACTTGTCCTCTTATACCTTCCACTTTCCCCATTACTATGTTTTGCGGGCTGTATTTCGTATGACGTCATCTTTGCTGAACACAGATTATATCAATACACCATGAAAACGTCAGTAGTGGAGGGACAATTCTAACGGAATTAAATATATGCCGCAATCAATGCAGAAATTAGCAACGCTTTCTGTGAATTTCAGGATTTCAACTCGAGTGAAATATAAAGTATACTCAAAATGAAAACTTTCTATGAGATAATGTATGAAGTAAAATTTATTATCTCTAACCTCTTTGTGTAATGTCTCTTTCAGGACATCGATAACTTTCTGCATATACATTTTACATTATTTTGCAATAATTTCTGCAACTAGACCAAAATAAATTAAATAACCAATACGTGAACTTTGCTTAATTAAAATAAGAGAGACCATGACGAAGGATATTGGTAAACTATGATTACATTTGGCAAGAATGAAAACCGAATAGCAACTCATACAAAACAATGTAGGCTTGGAAAGATAAATCAATGAACGTTCAAAGCATAATCCTGACAACAGTGTTCCATGTATTTTAAACCAAAAACTAAATCTGAATGATCATACACAAGACAGACAACTACAAGACCTGTTATTTAAGGTTTCTTAGAAATGGTACATTTCAGCAACTTAAAATTAAAAATTTTGTACGTTAAAAATTAAGTTTAGCATTTTACTATAACACTTGTAACGTTACAATTTAACATTATGTAGAGCTTTGAGATGGAAGATTTAAAATGGAAAGTTTTATGGTAAAAGTTTAATATAATCGTGTTAACATATGAATTTTATAGATTTTTCCAGTTAAAATTCTTGAAAATATTAAATGAATAAAGGACCTTATAAAATTACAGTAAAATTTGTAGCATTAAGGAACACGCCGAAAGATATTGTGCGATTTTACCCCGACCCATTATGTTAATCAAAATCACCCGCTACCACATTACAACTTGCATGTGAGCGAATACTAGACCTAAGAGATTGCATAGGCAGCCAGTATTCTAGCACCAGACCAATTAGTTGAAAACACAAAATAATGGTAGAGATAACAACAAAGAGGGTACCAGGTAGATCACATTCGTGTGCTATTCATGGTACTGTAAAAATTAACTTTAACAAATTAAATAACCTCTATATGGCGGGGACTTTAGATAGATTCTGTTTTTCTTCAGGACAAAAATATCTCACAAAATGTAATTTTCGCTCATATTTCGTAGGGAATACGTAGGCCCACATTTCTCATTTTGTAATCAATATGTCATTTTATGATCGATTAAAAGCTACAGTAACATGCATTTAAACATAAAATTACTTATTTTAACAGCATTTTGGCGCATTAATTAATTAACTCATTCATTCATTCATTCATTTATTATCTTCCATAGATCTTACATGAGCAATGAAGCTTTAAGATGTGGAACAAGTAAAAATTTTACAATTTTACAATTACGATTTTTACAAATTTTTACAATTTTTACAGTTTTACAATTTAGTAATTTTCTACAATGATGAGGTGAAGTCCGAGGATTCGCCAAAAGATTACCCGGCATTTGCCTTTTGGTTGGGGAAAATCTTGGAAAAACCCAACCAGGTAGTCAAATCAAAGGGGGAAATGAAGTGATGTCGAGGACTCGCCATAGACCATCCGGCTTCAGTCCCACGGCTGGGGAAAACCTCGGAAGAAACCATTTTGCATTTATTCTGATTACGCAAATTTATCATCTCTAACGATGCTATAATAAATGAGAGGTTATCTAAAACCAGTGAAATTGGTATTAGCGGGATTGTATTTGGCTAAGTGATTCCGAAGATTCGCCAATACGTTACTTGTCATTCACTGTACAGTTTGGGAAGGATGTAGAAACTCAACAAAGTAATCAATTCAGATTAATGAAACTTCACAACACACTTTTTAGTACAAATGGAAATTCTACGTCAGAAGCGTGATTAAGAAAAACACTATAGAAGTAAATCAAAATCTTCCAGCGAAAGAAAATATACAACAGTCTCCGCTTTGATTGTGAACCGAAGATATCAGACATAATGACAAAACCTGAAGAAGTGTATGAAACAATAAACAGAGCTTGCAGCTTGAACTCTGCAGGTCCAGAAAATTTTTGACCATATCGTTGAGTGAATACATAGACCACTATTTTTAAAGGCAATAGGATTGAGATGCTTGTTTAAGCTACTCACAGTTGTCAATATCTACAAGTTTCTATTCATTTTCGCAAGGTAATCAATCGGTTTGATTATGTCCTTTATATGTGGTTGAACATCATATTGTATGTGTAAATAAAGAACCATTAATAATCACAGTCTTGTGAACATTCTAGAACCATGGGAGTTTTACTCATATAGACCTCAGCTTGCTACCATTACGTACACAACACAATTCATTTCGTGAGGCTTACTTCTCCCATTTGGTTTATCTGAATATCAGAGGTCGTTTGGGACGATCAGTTTAAAATGATCGTGTGTTGTTTTACCTGAATAACAGAGTCGTTTGGGATAGTCAATTTAAAGTATCGTGTGTTAATTTTCCTTAATAACAGAGGTCATTTGGAACGGATCGTGTGTTGGTTTATCTGAATAACAGAGGTCGTTTGGGATCCGGAAATTCTCTCGCATAAACAACGCTAGTAGTAGTCTGTGAGTGAGACAATAGCCTGAGTGTCAAATGGAGTTTCCTGCTATAAATTACGTATTGACTACGAAAAGGGGCAATGTTTATATTGTGGTTGACAATTTCAAAGTAAGTAAGAGATGTGAATTTATAGCTGGAAAAGTGAATAATTTCAAGGAACATATTGTTCCAGAGCTAGATATCGAACCTGGGACCTTTGGCTGTGCGCGCCATCACTCTACTAACTAAGCTACCCAGGAACTATACTAGACCCCAGCTCAATTTTGCCCTTATATCCTCATCCCTGAAGTAGGTTCACAGATCGCCAGAGCCAAGCATTGAGTGCACACTTACTATGTGACTTAAATTTGTGGTTTTCTGTTATCGAAAGAGTAACATGTATACGGATCTGCGTAGCTCAGTCGGTAGAGCGTTGGCATGCTCAGTCAAAGGTCCCGGGTTCGATACCCGGCCTTGGAACAATTTTTTTCCTTTAAATTATTTAAATAAGCTTTATCTGAAAAGCCGGATTTGTATGAAAAGTTGAAGTTTATATGTACGAACAAAAAATGCGGTTATGTATAGTGATTCAAAACTTTTTAAAGTTATGTGTGTGGAGGGCATAATCGTGAACCCATTACAACAGAGGAAATTTCTTTAGAAGTTATCCCAATTCCGCATAAAATGAGAGGGAAAATGTTTCTACTGTAACTTTCCCAAACGTCCTATGGAAATGGTGAGCGGGTAGGTGGGATCATCCCATAGCCCCATATTCACCGTCCCAAACGTCCTATGAAAATCGTCGCAACTTTACGCATTTAGGTGGGTTCGTCCGAAACGTCCAACGCTGGTTCGTCCAAGTTGAGTTTAAGATTATCGATATCTCTGGGTCGCTGCGCATAGACGACATTCTCCACAGAACCCCAAACAAAGAAATGGGGTGGCGTCAGGTCTTGAAGTATTTGGATACTATGTACTTCGCCACCACGGCCTCACCGGTTAATGTCGAATGTTACTTACGAAATTATTTTCCTCAATGAAGTGGTGCGCCATCCTGCTGGTAAAACATGCCCATATTCTTTTCCTGTTGCAGCTGTACTGTGAAAAAAAATGTAATCAGTTTTTGGAAATCCATGTCGCGTAATGCCTGAACACGTTGCATGTGGTAGACGTAAGATTTAAAGTAGCGTTGATAAGTTTTATATGGCGGACAGTCGCCTAAGTCTCTTCGTGGTACTTGCAGCCATACCAGCGCTGACAGCAGTTTTGGTTCCGAGAACACGCCTATGGCCACAATGTATGGCAGTGATGTCAAAGCAAGCGCATTTTTCTTACCTTGACGTCGTGCGCGGGTATTAAGCCCTAGGTGTGCTAGGAGAAATAAGCAGCCTGTTGTATTAAAAAAACAGTGGTGCACAAACTTCAAACGGAACGTGAAATTTTATGTCGTTATTTTTATATGGCTTCTTTCTGTTTGTTATTTTCTATATTGTCTGTAATAAAAAAGTACTAACACCTATTTCTTAGCCTAATATTGCAGTTGTGTTTCAAACGTTAATAACATAATAAAGAGTAAATAAGGAATATTCACACAAATTCCATAATAACTACAACTATACTGTACTAAGTGAATTAAACACATCATTCATAAAGAAAGTGTTATCCCAAAGAAAGACACTGAATATGACATGATAAGTTTAAATTGATATTGATGGTATCTTTAACCTTATAAAAGTAACCAAAACAATATTATAGTACAAAGCAAAGTTGTCTAGGTATATGTTTTAACTGTAACTAATATTACATAATAAAACTCTTATCGCATTATGCCATTGACGTCAACTGATGCCCATAGGAGCAAGCGTGCGCTTTAGAGCCCAGGAGAGCCTGAGCGCTTTACAGCGGAAAGGAAAGAGACAGACGAAAGAGGTAGTATATGCCGCTTAGTCGAGCTATATACACTGATGGCAGCACTGATTCAATGGATAAAAGGAAGAGAACTTATTAAAACTGTATCCATGTTAATTTTTAAATTTGTTTGAGAAGTATAAGTGCATTATAAGAATGTAAGTTTTAATTTTAATGTTCATTTTTCACAAGTTTGCTTTTTTATTCAAAAGGAATATTTTCTCAACTTTTTTTTACAGAAAAGTGAAATTTTCAGATATGTTTGTTTATTAGCCTTACAGGTACTAAAACAATGTTTTTGTAAATCTAATATATCGTAAATACGTATTATTGAAGATAGTGTATTAAAATGTTTGAAAATATTCGCATGGAAAATGTTTGTAAGGAAATGAATTAACAAAGCAAACACTGTTACATCACAAACAAAATATATGTGCCTATGTGTTGGTAAAACGTCACCTCTATAGCGTCAGCAGATTACGAGATAATTTAATATTCTGATAACAGAAAGTTGCGCACCAATATCACCTAAAAGTTTGATGCAGTGATGTCAAAGCAAGCGCATTTTTCTGACCTTGACGTCATTGGAGGGCATCAAGCCCTAGGTATAGAAGGAGGAAGGATTAAGTATATGAAATAAGCAGCCTGTTGGATTAAGAAAACAGTGGTGCACAAACTTCAAATAGAACGTGAAATATTATGTCGTTTTTATATGGCCTCTTTCAGTTTGAGATTATATATATTGTCTGTAAAATAAAAGTACTAACATCAATTTCTTAATATTGCAGTTATTTTGAACGTTAATAACATAGAGTTAAGAAGGAACATTCACATAAATTCCATAGTAGTACAACTATACTGCACTAAGTGAATGAAACACATCATTTATAAAGAAATTGACATCCCAAAGAAAGAAATTGAGTATGACATAATAAGTTGAATTGATCTTGATGGTATCTTTAGCCTTATAAAGTAACCAGTTAACTAAACAAAACAATATTACAGTGCAAAGAAAAGTGACCTAGGTATATGTTTTAACTGTAACTAATATTACATAACAAAACTTTTATCGCATTAAGCTTTTAACATGATATTGGTGCGCAACTTCCTATCATCAGAATATTAAATTATTTTCTCGAAATCTGCTGAAGCTATAGGGGTGACGTTTTCCCAACATATGGGAACGTATCTTGTGTTTATGATGTAACAATAGTTGCTTTGTTAATTCATTTCCTTACAAACATTTCCTATGCGAATATTTTCATAAATTTCAATACAATATCTTCAGTAATACGAATTTATGGTATATTATATTTACGAAAATATTGTTTCAGTAATGCTACTAAATAAACATATCTGAAAATTTAACTTTTCTGTAAAAAAGGTTGATAAAAATTCCTTTTGAATAAAAAGAGAACTTATATATAATGAGTATTAAAATTAGAATTTACATTCTTATAATGCACTTATACTTCTCAGACAAATCTCAAATTAACATTAATACCGTTTTAATAAGTTGTCTTCCCTTTATCATTGAATCAGTGCTGGCCATCCCTGTATATAGCTCGATCAAGAGGCATTTATACTACCTCAGGTTCTCCTGAGCTCTAAAGTATGCACTTGCCCCTGTGGGCATCAGTTGACATAATACAAAACTTCCGTATTTTCACGTCATATTAGAAGTAAAATAACGTTTTATCTCTCCTGATATAGGTAATTTTTATAGCGATTACATTTTATATCCTCCCAAACGCATCGCACTGTTATGCTAAATGCAATGAGTTTATGAATATTCATAAAATGTTTGTTAATTCATTAAAATAATATATGATCCCTAATTTTGTAATTGTAAACAGTATGTGGAATTATAATATTTACGTCTTAATTTTCTGCTAGCGGCACGAATAATTATTTCCCGGAAACAATTTGTAGAATATATCGAACATAACAATGCATCAGCGAGTTCATACTCAAGGCTTCTTAATTACTGGTTTAAGTTGTTTACGTCAGGAATTTTTATTATCATATCTGTTCCCGTTAGGGAAAAAATGAAATTAAAAATCCGCCCTTAATTACTGGAAAATAATGAACACCGGAGAATTGAGTTTCAGATTATTACAGCTTTACGTATTTTTTAGCTACAAGCATGCATTATGATGTAAGATTTTGAAGAAGTTAAGCTACAAATATTCTCAAATAACTACTTAATTTATTACAGATTTGAGCAGCAATTATATCGAATCACATAATCGAGTTATCTAGTAGATAAATTAATATAATCGGCCACGGTAGCGTAGTTGGTATAACGCTGGCGTTCTCTCCTCAAGGTTGCGGGTTCGATTCCGGCCCAAGTTGATGGCATTTAAGTGTGTTTAAATGCGACAGGCTCATGTCAGTAGATTTACTGGCATGTAAAAGAACTCCTGCGGGACAAAATTCCGGCACACCGGCGACTCTGATATAAGCTCTGCAGTTGCGAGCGTCGTTAAATAAACCATATTTTTCTTTAAATTAATATAGTAAAGAGTACAACATAAGAGCCAGTGGCGATTCCTCCATGAAGGATATGAGGATGATCCTACAGTTTAATTTCTTGCCTCTGAGGATTTTTTATTTTATTGCGTTATTTTACGACGCTGTATCAACATCTAGGTTATTTAGCGTCTGAATGATATGAAGGTGATAATGCCGGTGAAATGAGTCCGGGGTCCAGCACCGAAAGTTACCCAGCATTTTCTCATGTTGGGGTGAGGGAAAACCCCGGAAAAAACCTCAACCAGGTAACTTGCCCCGACCGGGATTCGAACCCGGGCTACCCGGTTTCGCGGTCAGACGCGCTGACCGTTACTCCACAGGTATGGACGCCTCTGAGAATAGAAAACATTTTAATTACATATTTATTATTTTCAATGCGTCCCGACATAATAATTTCCTTTAAGCTTCCACTATCTGTCGTGAGTTGTCGGCACTGCACAGCGCTGAAATAATTTCCAAAATATCTTACAGCAAACTGTTTTTTTTTTCTAGCTGTGAAGTTAGTGGTCAGGGGAGAGTGCGGAGGGAGGGGTATGGCTTGAGTTTAACCGTGTTCAAGGATATGACCGCATATCCTAATACTACGACCCTTCTTTCTGGGTCGTAGAGACCCTGTCAGAGACTACCATAAGAATTTTCAAGTAGCCTTGTAGCCTTCTTAAATGCAGTTCATTAGTCATTTTAAAAGAATAAAATAAACGAGATAATAAATAATTTAAAATTATATAATATAAAAATAAAATGAATAAAAAACAAAATTACATAAAAATAAATAAAATAAGCTATAATAAATACAAGAATTAATAATAATAATACTGTAATAATAATAATAATAATCATAATAATAAATAATATTAATAATAATAATAATTCTTTATTTATAGCCATATGGCCTTCTCTTACACTCAACCAGGTCACAAAGTATACAAGCAGTTAAAATTTAACAAAAAGTTACAGAACAGGAAATTGACAGGACTTTCAGATGACAGGACAGCCGAAAGAATATCTGAAGTTGTATTTGATCGTTTAGAAGAATTTAACTGTAGCAAGGAATTAATTGCGCAAACGTACGACGGAGCATCGGTAAATATCGGGCAGTACAATGGCTTAGGAGTCATCTTCGCAACTAAAAAAGGGGAAGAGAATCGAATTTCACTACAAATATATTGCCAGTTCCAGAATGGTGAGTCAAAGACTGGCATAGACCTACTTGTATTGATTTCGCATGCTCTATTATTATTATTATTATTATTATTATTATTATTATTATTATTATTATTATTATTATTAATATTAGGTTCTATCTTGGTCATCAGTCGTCACTCTCATATCCTACACACAAAAGATATCACGAGTCGCTACTGATAAGAGCCCACAGTTTAAAATAGATTGGGACGCGCGGTAGCGTCATGGTTTAAGGCAGCGATGGGCGTTTGAGTGCATTTGCCCTCCGTGCGCACGGGGAATTCAAAGTGCGAGCGCTGCAGCGCGCTGTAGTGTGCCAGCAGCTATAACAGATCTTACACAGCTTTTAAATGAGATAAATTTAGGACTTCAGGGAAAAGAAATTCTTAATACACAATTTACTGATAGAATTGCAGCTTTTAAGGAGAAATTGCTGTTATGGATACGTCAAATGCAAAAGGGCGAAATATATCAATTCCCATTCTTATCTAAGCGCACAGAATTTTGAACAGTGAAAATTTCGAAATGTACGCATTTATTCTATCCGGTCTATTAAAGGAATTTACATCAAGGTTCCACAATTTAGATTTCATGGAAATGGATTTGCGTATTTTTGCTACATGTTCCGATTCCAACTGATTATTGATAACGTCTCCCATTCATTATAGTGTGAATTGATTGACCTGCGATGTGGTCGAGAGATGCGAGCGAAATATGATTCAAATTCGAGTCTTATGCAGTTTTATGACGGATTCCCAAGAGGACGCTTTCCCAATCTGCATAAGCTGTGTGAGAGAGTTTTGTGTTTATTTGGTTCCACTTATAGATGTGAACAGTTATTTTCTATTACGAAATAAACAAATCTCAAACAAGAAATGATGGTTTTTAACGGCAGTTCTTCACATAGCTTGTTCTAATACAGTTTCTGCGAATCTTGAGAAATTGAGTAATATGAATTAATGTGCAACAGACATGTCTTGTTTTGTGTTTAAGAAAGTGTTTCATTACTTTGAGTTCTTATTTAGTTTGGTAGAATAACATTTTCTTTTGAAACATATAGTACGTACCGCAACTTGAATAAACCGGTTTTCGTGCACTCTAGAAGCACACTTCTCTCTTAGTACACCGTGCAAGCACAGAGTGCATAATTCTGCGTAAATGCGCAATTCGGAACGTAGCGGGTTCGATTCCCGATGTGTCATGGACTTTTCCATTTATCAAATCCTTTCAGCCGAACTATAATTCTGGGGTTCCTGCATTGTTCGAACACGAGAGAGGCAACCAAGATATTACAAAATTCGCCTTATTTCATATGAAAAACTAATTGCTAGATATGCGCTGAAGTTAGTTAGATAGTTCCATCACTGAATTACGATTCGTTAAAATTTTCTGATTTGTTTCGAGAATATTGAAATCAGTTTGAACAAAAAGTTAAGTGCTATATTAATGAGATAATTTAAGGATCAGTACAGCTTTATTCGCAGTTTATAACAATTTAGTAAGTTGGAAAAAGCCTAGAAATGCTCGTGACAAGAAATGTTTTAAACAATTCCTTGACAGACTTAAGAAAAATGCGATACATACAAATTTAAATGGCGAGACTGCTCTGGGCGTCAAATTCCATACTTCACTCTATATTAAAACATGTGGGGTGGATATAGCCAGCATTGAACTACGTATTAAAATGCATTGCCCGAATCAATGGCATGCCAATCACATTAATAATTAGTCTCGGTATACTATTTTGTTCTCGATTAAGTTGAGTACGAAAACAACACAATTACATAATAACAGTAATTAGTTGAAAATTGAATTAAATTTTAACAAGTTTGCTTTATCTAATATGCTTTTGAGTTATAATTTATCACATCGTTTTTATTTTCGTATAAATTTCCATAATTATACATGATACGCAAATTCAATGAAGAGTCTTGATGCATACTAATGTGTTTCAAATGTAAACAGTCTTAAAGTAGATCTTCATTTGTATAATTTACTGAGTAACGGCTATATATTATATATAAAACTGAAAACTACAAAACTTACGTATGATAAAGGCTGGTTCACAATAAACCGGGAACGAGAACGGAAATTATGTTAAAATAAATGTATTTAAATGTGAGAATTCACAATTAACTATTGTGAATGGTCACATTTAAATATATTTATTTTAACATTATTTCCATTTTCGTTTTCGTTGTCATTTTCGTTCCCGGTTTATTGTGAATCAGCCGTAACAATACTATTAAAAATTAAATATTTTTACAGTTATTAATCAAGTGGTATGATTCTCTTCAGATATACTGTATAATGAAGATGCGGTGTAGATTCTCTAAGTTTCATTATGCAAAACAAGCTCACTAGAATGATTTTATTACAGATTGTATCATTTCGGATTGCTGTTCATAACAATTTCTCACAAATTCATTAGTCACACAGGTTAATCCAGAAATATTTAGTAGACCAGTAGACCAGACCAGTAGACCAGTAGACCAGAGCGCAAAGGTTACAATTTCTAAGGAAAAACCAAAAGGTATTACTTACTGATAAAATGAAAGGTCTGTAAGATTTTGTAGCCTCATGATGAGTTCAGCAAGATGTTTTAGCAGCAAAAACAGTGATACTGTTCTGTACATTTCAAGACAGTTCATCGAGTTATTACTAGACAGTGGATGCGGGATGACTTATCGTTGAATGTAGGTGCACATTTACTATATGTTACACTTTTTTCATTCAGACCATTGGCTGAACAGGTTTTAAACGTAAACAGACGACGTCAACATGCTACTGTAGCTCCGTACAGTCAGAAGGAAAAGGAAAATTATGTACTGTAGTACATAGCTCGTCATCATTGATGGAATTACTAGTGTTGCAGTAAACGACGATATATTCTCGTAAGTTGTCGAACCTGAATCGTCTTCGCCTATCGCTCAAACAGTTTTTGTATCGAGGGAATTTCTGAAGAAAACCTGTAAAATGGGGATCACTTAATTTCTTTAGAGGAATATTTGCACTGAGCATCATGTTACACGTGTCGGTTAGACCCGCACAACTAAATGATGATGATGATGTAGATGGTTCCTCAGATTTCATTTCAACGCATTTCCTGTGCGATGTACTGTTGCAATGTTTCTCTATAGCCTGAGTTGTTCTGGTTTTTATTTCAATTTTACATACATTATACATGATATTGTCTTCGTTAATACATAAAATGTCACTCCCATACTTCTTAATTGCACTTCGTATCTCTGAGCGAATTGAACGTTTTGCCTTCGACATTATGAATGGATCAGCACAACACTATTCAACGCGTACTAAATACTTGAACAGAATAAAACAACTGCACACATTGTGTTGCAATGTTACTATGAACGGACCGGGGTTCCTTCGTTCTGTACGCTGCTGTACTCGCCAGGTACACAAAAGACTGACGATGAGAGCACGTGCCATATACTCTGATACGAAACAACTTCACTTTACCCTAAGTCATCCCGCATACACTGTCTAGTTATTACGTTGCTTTGAATGTTACATCATCATTATTATGAAAGCAAATAATTTTCAAAATGTCTGGTATTTTTCTGGAAAATAAATCTGAAAAATTTTTATTTGAACTTCTAATGAACTTAGCTTGCAGCATTTGCTGCACGAGTCGCTAGCATTATTATATTTGAGACCTCTATCATTACATTTGAAGCTTATTTTCTTCCAATCCTTGTCTAAAATATTGTGCTATTTTGCATGTCACTTGAAAAGTCTCTGTCCGTAGATCAGTGAATAAAGAAACTAGTCCAGTCTTTTCATAAAAATGGACTTAACACGTTTTGGAATCACACTCTTCCATTACAACAAAAGATTGATTTTTTTATCATTGTAGCTCTACTTGACCCTGACTATAATATATACAATGCCCAAAGTTTTTTTTGTCCAAATCTGAAATTTGGTGCACTATGTTGCTACATTTTACAGAACACAAATTACTATGCATTTGATGGAATCTTGTATGTTCCGCATGTGTTGTATTTCCGTTTTCAGATCCACGTGTTCTAGCAGTTTTCAGCTTTATCGTATATTCATTATATTTATATCATAAATTACAAGTATAATTATCTATATCGATAACCTGGTAAGCCTCAGTGTTATTATCTCTGATTATGATATCCGCTTTATTTGCTTCTGTTTTCGTCGGTCCGTAACAAAAGGTCTCGCAGTAGATTAACATTTCATGTCATGACAGGTTTCGGGTCATGCACATAGGCCTAATAATATTTAGCTAGTATTTTTCTGTTTATTTGTATATCTCACAATATATTAATATATATACTCATACAAGGTTCGGCAGAAACATTTAGACGATTTAAAGTTGGCAGCATTTTCTTGTGCTACATAATATAACAGTATTGTACACAACCGTGTGTCGAATAATTAGTACCATTTAGTAATGATGGAATGTTGATTGAATGAATAACGGGCTTTTGCCTTAGAAGCGGTTTTTAAGAACACCGACTGGGCTCCACAAACACAATATCTTTTTAGGCGACACTTTAATATGGGAAGAAATGGGAACATTCCAACCACCTTCTGTTCCTCTAGAAAACACCATATTAATGCAAGAGTCTGATAGGCCACCGGCGTAGCTCTGTGAGTTAAGGTGCTTGCCTGCCGACCCGGAGTTGCGTTTGGGGGCGGGTTCGATTCCCGCTTGGGCTGAATATCTGGTTGGGTTTTTTTCCAAGGTTTTCCCCAACCTTAAGGCAAATGTCAGATAATCTATGGCCTCATCTTGCCAAATACCATCTCGCTATCACCAATCCTATCGACGCTAAATAGCCTCGTTGATACAGCGTCGTTAAATAATCAAATAAAAAAAGAGTCTTATCCGTTGCTAAGGAAATGACATCAGAATAATGTGAGGTACTAATCATTGCAATTAACATTTGACATTGAAATTTTCGTAGTTTTATTAATTTGACACTCGACCATAAACATTTGACATTAAATTTTCATATATCTGTAAAATTGTATGCTTTGAGTGTCCTTTCTCCATCTTCTTTTATTTGCTGTCTGAAAAAAAAAGAAAGAAAGATATAGTAGAAAGGAAAATCATTGAAAAAAAGAAAGAATAAGATAAAGTAAAGGAAAATAATGAAGCTGATGAAGAAAGATATAAACAAAAACTAAATTATAGGAAGATAATACAAATTAAGAAGAAAATACAGAATAAAGTAAATGCTAAAAAAATAATTTTAAGTAAAGCGAATGATAGGAAAGGGAGTGAAATGAAAGTGATAAGAGGAAAATGATAATAAATATGAAAAAAGTAAACTGACTATGGAGAGAGTAATAAATTTGAGAAAGTTTAGAAGATGTAAAACATAAATTTATTAAATTCAAAGAAGAAAATAAAAATAAATCCATAAATAATCAGAATGCTGAAAAAATATAAAGGAGAAAATGTTACGGTAATATGAAATAAATAATTATTAAGAGAAAGAAGATAACTGTTTAGTTGGATGAACACTTTTCTCAGGCTATGCTTATTTTTACATAGAGTGTGTTAATTAAATATGGAATATTGCTAATAATTCTTTATAGTATATATTCATTTTATGAAAAATACCAAGAACAAAAGTTGTTGGACATATCTAACTAATACTTATGGCTGTTGTCTCATGAAAGTATTGATTCATGTACAGAGTGTAGCAAAAAATAACACTTTTTAAATGGCACCATGTATTAAATTTTACATATTTGAACTCTCCATTGAATTTTTACATAAAAAAAGAAGTTTGACTCAGCACAAATGATGAATACTGTCTTGTAAATGTTATATTTCTTTGAAATGCTTTGATAATGTAACACAAAATAAATGTGTATTCGTATGGATTAGGCCATGAAATGAACAAAACAATGTGCACCTCATCATTATGGTAGAAGAGTGGATTTCCTTAACTAAATGATCCCTGGTAGATGGATTGGAAGAAGTGGACAAATTGAATGGCCAAATAGATCACCTGACCTCAACCCATTGAATTTCTTCCTGTGGGGTTACTTACAGTTCACGATGTATCGTAAAAGTCCGAACAGTATTGAAGATCTGAAATTAAGGATTAGTAATGAGATGGAACTGATCACTCCTGAAACTGTGAAAAAGTCAATGGACTGCTTTCGTGTTAGGCTGGGGCATTGTTTGGCCACGAATGGTTCTCACTTTGAACATTTGTTGTAATTTTAAACATTTTCTGAAACAGTTAGGTTATTGTTTTGTTTGTTTCATGGCCTACTCCATATGAATACACATATTTATTTTGTGTTACATTATCAAAGCATTTGAAGGAACCATAACATTTACAAGAGAGTATTCATCATTTTTGCTCAGTGAAACTTCTATTTGTATGCAAAATTGAATGGAGATTTCAAATATGTAAAATTTAATGTAGGGTGCCATTTAAAAAAGTTACTTTTCGCCACACTCTGTAGATCAATCAATACTTTAGTGAGGCCATAGCCATAAGTTTTAGTTAAATATCTCCAACAACTTTTGTGTTTAATATTTTTTCATAAAATTAATATATAAAGAGTTATTAGCAATATTCCATACTTAAGTTAATTAACACATTGTATATACGGAAACTCAGCAGTCCGAAACGTCGGTTTATCCGAAATAGGATAAAAAGTTAATTTAACAAAAATTTCATCTGTATTCGCTAGATTGAGATCGTTCTTGAAAAAAAAAACTAATGTATTCTTAAGTCTAAATTTTACGTGAGATTAGGACCTAAGCTTAAAAAATTGGTTTTGAATAAACAACAAAATAATTAACCAGAACACGTGTTTAATAAGCACGGCAGGATGTTAAATCGTAAAAAATAAAATAATGTACAGCTGTCAAAAGAAAAAGTGGCCGCTCTCCTGAAATTAAGTTACCTTTGGGTATCTTCGCTATAATTCGGAGACAGGCGATGTTACATGTTGTTGGGCCACGTTGCCTGATATCTACAGTTATAATGGAAGTATTCTCTCTGTGATTCGATAGCGTAATGGTAGCGTTCAGGCCTCTTATTCATGAGGTCCTGCGTTCGACTACAACCTCGTGCTTTTTATGTTCTTTTTGTTATGTTTTTGAGAGAGACAAACTATACATAATGGGTCCTTTCTCTTTTACGATTATTTTAGTAATTAACATCAGGTTCATTAATATATTATGCCATGACTTTATCATTATGATATTGTGGCTGCAAATGGAAAGAAAAAAAATTATATTCTCAATAAAAATATCTTTCGTGGCATAAACAAAACTAATTTACTGGCGTCGGCCTTAAAACATTCAAACAATTAAGCGTTCAAAAAACAAAACAAAAAGCCACAATTCAATATTTAGTCTATCTTCCTCCTATCTCGATCATCTTGCAGTCGAGTGGGCATGGAATCGACTAGTCTTTGCAAATAGCGACTGTTCTTAGACACGATATTCCAGGCATTCTGAACATACCCACATACATAAGTGTTCTGTCCATGGGCAGGTCTTTCATTGCAAACCCAGCAATCTCCAATCTTTCCTATTTTCTGCCTTCCTCTTAGTCTCCGCATATGATCCACATATCCTAATGTCGTCTATTATTCTTTTCAACCAGAGACCCAACCAATTCCTTTTTCTCTTTCTAATCAGTTTCAGCATCATTCTTTCTTCACTCACTTTTTCAAACACAATTTTATTTCTTATTCTGTCTGTCCACGTCACACGCACCGTTCTTCACCACATCCACATTTCAAATGCTTCAATTCGTTTCTCTTCATTTCGTCGTAATGTCCATGTTCCTTCCCCATACAATGCCACACTCCACACAAAGCACTTCACTAGTCTCTTCCTTAGTTCTTTTTCCAGAGGTCAGCAGAATATCCTTCTTCTTCTTCTATTAAAAGCTTCCTTTGTTCATGTTTGCAGTTTTTCTTGGGAAGGATAGGCCTAAATGCGGTAACATCCCGTTGCTTTCCGCACACCACTATCTCTTTCGCATCTTATTAAATTCCAGGGGACCTAAGCGTGGAGATGAGGAGAGTGGATTTGACTAATTGGGCCCTCCGGACTTCACCGAAAGTCACGGCAAGGGTTAAATATTAATTCTATCAGGATGTTTGACCCGATCAGAGACCGGGAAATCTCAATTAGCCTTTGCCCCCCGCATCCTGGACTAGCTTCTACGAATCATCAGAAAATCTTAGAGTGTGATTGGGCCAATTTTTCCGAAAATGTTTCCACACTTTTGCCCTCGTAGCTCAGCGGACGAACGCCGAAATTTAGATGTCAACGTCTCAGGTTCAATTCCTCGTTACTCCTTTTCATTTTATTGTGGTTCAAGATAGTATAATGTAATAATACAAAAAGAAAAACTAATACCAGTATTATGCAACTGGATTTTTCCAAACCTAATATTAAATTTATGTTATTTATATCGCTAAAGAACGATTACAATATAAATAACTTGAATATTATTTATACAGTATCACTAAAGAACGATAACACAATATAAATGATAAATATCGGTTTGTTTAATTAATATAAGATATTATATAATACTTATTTAATTTAAGTGTTCCATATCTGCGCCTCGTAGACCAGCGGTAGAGTGCTTGTTTAATGATTCAAAGGTTGTGGGTTCGGGCCTTGTTCAAGTTTTCATTTTATTTTTTAATCGTTCTTTAGCGATGTAAATGATATTCAATTTATCATTTATATCCAGTAATCGTTCTTTATGCATATCACGTTATTTATATTTTGTTTTCGTTCTTTAGAGATATGAATAAAATTCAAGTCATCATTTGTATTCTGTTATCGTTTTATAACGATATGAATAATAATAATTATTATTGTATCTCCAATGGGGGTTAGCCCTATTTTACATATGTATGTTAGGGCTATAGTTTTATACACAAAAAAGATAAGCATAAAGAGAAATGGGCAAGAAAATTAAATTACTTACGCGATGTAAACAAAACATAAACAATCCGTAAATTTGGCATTGCGATTGCAAAACAAATATCTCTTATCAATTTGAAACATACAAAAACATTAACAACACACATACGTAACACTTCTATAACACAAATTTGCAGCGTTCCGTACCATACATCATAAATTAATACACAATAGTCACACAAACACAAACAAACTATAATTACGACATTGCGACGACATCAAGCATCCCATAACTGACTCACATACATAACAAATCAAGCATCCGTTGCAACACATACACTTCAACATAGTAACCACACTTTTAAAAGTTACAAATTTGGCTCCAAGAAGAATAAATAGGACACTGTTACTAATTACTATTCTTCTACAATTTCTTAAATACTTCTGTAATAAATCTGTGAAATTCCGATATGAATAATATTCAGGTTTTTTATATTCTGTTATCGTTCTTTAGCGATATAAATAATATTCAAGTTATTATTTATATTCTGTTTTCCTTCATTAGCATTATAAAATAATATTCAAGTTATTTATATTGTTGTTCTTTCGCAATATATATAATCCGTATTTTATGTAAGTAATTATTATAACACAAATAACCATCTTTCTTTGTAAAATAGGTTATTTTATTTAGATAATTAAATACGTATTATATAATATCTTATATTAATTAAACAAACCGATATTTATCATTTATATTCTGTTATCGTTCTTTAGTGATACTGTATAAATAATATTCAAGTTATTTTTATTATAATCGTTCTTTAGCGAAATAGATAACATAAATTTAATATTAGGTTTGGAAAAATCCAGTTGCATAATACTGGTGTTAGTTTTTCTTTTTGTATTATTACATTATACTATCTTGAACCACAATCAAATGAAAAGGAGTAACCAGGAATTGAACCTGAGACGTTGACATCTAAATTCCGACTTTCGTCCGCTGAGCTACGAGGGCAAAAGTGTGGAAACATTTTCGGAAAAATTGGCCCAATCACACTCTAAGATTTTCTGATGATTCGTAGAAGCTAGTCCAGGATGCGGGGGGCAAAGGCTAATTGAGATTTCCCGGTCTCTGATCGGGTCAAACATCCGGATAGAATTAATATTTAACCCTTGCCGTGACTTTCGGTGAAGTCCGGAGGGCCCAATTAGTCAAATCCACTCTCCTCATCTCCACGCTTGGGCCCCCTGGAATTTAATACGATGCGAAAGAGATAGTGGTGTGCGGAAAGCAACGGGATGTTACCGCATTTAGGCCTATCCTTCCCAAGAAAAACCGCAAACATGAACAAAGGAAGCTTTAAATAGAAGAAGAAGGATCTTCTGCGGACCTCTGGGAAAATAACTAAGGAAGAGACTAGTGAAGTGCTTTGTGTGGAGTGTGGCATTGTATGGGGAAGGAACATGGACATTACGACGAAATAAAGAGAAACGAATTGAAGCATTTGAAATGTGGATGTGGAGAAGAACGGTGCGTGTGAAGTGGACAGACAGAATAAGAAATAAAATTATGTTTGAAAAAGTGAGTGAAGAAAGAATGATGCTGAAACTGATTAGAAAGAGAAAAAGGAATTGGTTGGATCTCTGGTTGAAAAGAATAATAGACTACATTAGGATATGTGGATCATATGCGGAGACTAAGAGGAAGGCAGAAAATAGGAAAGATTGGAGATTGCTGGGTTTGCACTGAAAGACCTGCCTACGGACAGAACACTTATGTATGTATGTTCAGAATGCCTGGACTATCGTGTCTAAGAACAGTCGCTATTTGCGAAGACTAGTCAATTCCATGCCCACTCGACTACAAGATGATCGAGATAAGAGGAAGATAGACCAAATATTGAATTGTGGCTTTTCGTTTTGTTTCTTGAACGCTTAATTGTTTGAATGTTTTAAGGCCGACGCCAGTAAATTTGTTTTGCTTATGCCACGAAAGATATTTTTATTGAGGATAAAATCTTTTTTCTTTCCATTTGCAGCCACAATATCATAATATCATGGCATAATATATTAATGAACCTTATGTTAATTATAAAATAATCGTAAAAGAGAAAGGAGCCATTATGCATAGTTTGTCTCTCTCAAAAACAGAACAAAAAAGGAACATAAAAATGATAAGGTTGTAATCGAACGCAGGACCTCGTGAATAAGAAGCCTGAACGCTAGCATTACGCTATCGAATACCACACAGAATACTTCAATTATAACTGTAGATATCAGGCAACGTGGTCCAACTCCATGTAACATCGCCTGTCTCCGAATTGTAGCGAAGATACCCGAAGGAACTTTGTTCCAGGAGAGCGGCCACTTTTTCTTTTGACAGCTGTACACTACACTGAGAAAATGTAGTAGAATGAGATGATCAAGTCATAATTTCCAATTCAGAGGATAATTTACAACGAGGATTATATACATTAAATAAAATATTAAAAGATTTTGGGATGGAAATTTCAGCACAAAAATAAAAAAGTAATGGCATTTTTAGGACAAGACCCAGTCACAAGTAAGATAATACACAATAACCAATGCCTCGAACAAGTACAAAATTTCAATTATCTGGGTTGTGAAATATCTTATCAAAATGAAAAAGATGTGAACAAGAAAATTACCAAATTTACACAAATTCTAGGAATAATAAAGTAAACAATACATTAAAAGCTAAATTAGTACAAAAATCTACAAGAATAAAAATATATAATACACTAGCATTACCCTCCCTTTTATGCGGAAGCGAGATTTGGGCATTAAATAAAAAAGACACGAACAGAATCAAAGCAATGGAAATGAAATTTTTCAGGAGAACAGCAGGATATACTCTTTTAGACCGAAAAAGGAATGGAGACATTTTAGAACAATTAGAAGTAAAGTCAGTAGAAGAAAAAATCAACAGATACAAATTAAATTGGCTAGATAATGTAAGAAGAATGGAAAATTCAAGAAACTCAAATATTATGATGCAGTATAAACCTAGAGGACATCGTCGACCAGGAAGATCTTTTAGAAGACTGCTAGATGGGGCCGAAACAGGTCTAGAGAGGCCTAATTCGTGAAGGATGATGATGAATGAGAAATTGAATTTCGTATAATCCGATTCCCAATTAGTTTGGACTAGCGAGGCTCTACGTTTTCTATATGTCTCATTCGAAAGTATTCGTAAAGATGACGAACAAGTTTCAGATTGTAAATAATTAATTCCTTTTACATTCTGATTTTGGTATTATATAACATTGTAACTGACATACAGTTAATTTGCAGGTATGTATTGACTAGCTGGGCACTTTTTACTGTATTGAGTATCCCTGGGAGAGTTGTAGAAAGCAATGATAGCTAGGCAAACACAATGCGCTGCCCTGACTCTCCGATATCTCGAGAGCTTTACCTTGCTGTCCTCCTCTCCACTGGCTGATCTCTGTTTTGTAGAGATGATTCACGGAAACGCAGAGTTCTTTTTTTTTAGTTTCGAATATCTCCGTATTATCTGGAACAGTCCACTTTTGTATTAAGAGAATACCATTCAAGCACGCCTACTCTTTGCAAGCTTGCTTTTCATTCCATGTTATGCTTTACGTTATTAAAAACTATAGGGAATTTAGAATCTGTTGTTTGTTCTACTCGAGTTTTTATCCAAAAGAACAGACATAGCGAAATTAAACGCATATGCTTCCATTTGCTTTATGTCTAAAAGAGGTAACTAATGGAAGTAACTCGTTCGAAACTTTTAATGCGCTTACAGCTACTTTTAGATATGTTCTGCACGATTCAAATTCCTAACAAAATATTTCCAGAAGTATTTCTGTAAATTCCGTATGTAGCCTTTCCAGGAGAAAGATGACAGGTTTTATAAGGTCGATATTCCTGTATATCTCTATGTGCGAGTCCTTGTTGAATGAACCGTCTTGACACCTCAGTTGGCAAAGCGCTTTCTTACGACGATCGCAGATTCGAGTTCAGATGTCCACGATGACGGAGTAGTAGCTATTTGTGGCGGAGAAAATAAAGGGTCTGGGAATTTCTATTGGATCTTTTCCCTTTTCCCTTATCATTCCAACAACAAACTCCACAGTTCTCCTTTCATTATCATTTCAATAATAATAAAAAAAAAAAACATGGCATCATCTTTGTTTTGGTGACTCTAAATCGGCCATACGTCACAATAGGTGTTCTTAGCGGTTAATATAAAGATTGGTAAATGGCAGTGGTGGTAGTTTCTACACAACACATAAAGTTGTATAAGTTGTATCAAATTCCCCATAATTATTGTTTGTGTGAAGGGAATATAGACTTATAGGTGCGCAAGCGTGTTTTTTGTGCACAGACACACAGAATGATTCTTGTATACTCGAACCGAAAGTTTTATTAATTGTTCTATATAATAATAATTAATATGATGCTGTTGCCACTTAAAGTTCCAACTTTCATGCAATGACTCGGCATAAAGCATTCAGAAATTCACACTCGCGTCGAAAAGAATAAAATTCGTGCCATAATTTCTCATCTACAACACAATTAACAGAAGCTTACAGAAAATATTTTCGTACAGGTAAAATTACTAGTGAATTTTATTTCCATTGTATTTAAATAAGCGTTTGCTGATTTTTAAGTTCCGATTTTTATGAATTTTTTTTTCTAGAGTAACCCAAATTACAAATTAATAAATGTATTTGTTTACACAACGCAGAACTGCACGTATTGTATTCTTCACCTGACATAATTAAGAAAAATAAATCCAGGGGTTTAAGATGGGCAGGGCATGTAGCACGTATGGGCGAATCCAGAAATGCATATACAGTGTTAGTTGGGAGGCCGGAGGTAAAAACACCGAGACGTAAATGGGAGGATAATATTAAAATGGATTTGAGGGAGGTGGGATATGATGATAGAGACTGGATTAATCTTGCACAGGATAGGAATCGATGGTGGGCTTATGTGAGGGCGGCAATGAACCTGCGGGTTCCTTAAAAGCCATTTGTATGTAAGTATTTATTTCCAGGCGTCTGATTTATTTTGATATCTCATTATTCTAATAATGATATTGAATTTCAACGTGCTTCTCGTGTTTTCTACTAGCAAGGAAATCCCTTTAATGAACTGGATGACGAACAATTTTCAGGAGACAGTGGTGATAGCTGGAGAGGAAGAGAAGGCGTGACGTCCTTATCTCTGTCATTTTAAATAAATAAATACATAAACAATTATGTTTTTTTCTGTAATTGGCGAAACAATAATTGAAAATCAACTGTTTATACAGCTGATCCTTAGTCTAGTACAGTGGTCGTCAGCACTCGCAGAATTGTGCAATGGGTACGCGGTGCCGTCCCGTGCGTACTGTCGTGCAACAGGGAGAGATAGAGAGCACATCCGCTAGCAGCTACGAGAGCATATTATAGTGCACTGCGTTTTCCGCGGATAAGAGAGGCTAGCCCCAGCGTGCTCTGTGCTGACGACCCCTGATCTAGTACCTTAATCAACGGTCGTCAACCGACACATTTAGTCTCTTAATGCACTGAGTTAGTCATTCATATCGTCGTTGTTACTGCAATAACTCTTATGTGACATATTTATCGATTTTCAGATGTTTGCTCTATTAAGTAACTTAAATAGTGATACAGCAAATAATAAAATCTCCTATATGTAATTTTATTTCTTTGTTTCTAGAATGTAAGAATTCACAGTCTCCTATGTACGGCTGTCATAGGATGAATAAACGTTTTTTTTTCTTCCTACTGAAAAATGTTATATTTTGCACATAGGAGTTATTGCAGGAACAACGACGATATAACATATTTAGTTTCTTCGTCAACACAGTCAGCAGACACATTTAGTTGCCTAATAAAAAAAGCCAAGAAAAAAATACAGTGTCAGTTAACAAATTCAAAATATTACTCCTCATTCATTCATTCATTCATTCATTCATTCATTCATTCATTCATTCATTCATTCATTCATTCATTCATTCAGTTACTGGTTCGGTCAGAGAACCAGAGAAGAAATGAATCAATCGGTCACTCAAAAAACTATTCATTCGCTAAGAATGGCACATTAATAATTGGGAATAAACGGTTCAAGTGTAGTATCAAAACGCACGTATTTATCCCACGGCCTTGAGTTGCTGGAGTAGAGCCTGAAAATGTAAATAGCATGTACTCAGTTTTAGTATTGAGCTCCAACTAGCATACAGGCGACAGGGAGCTGGCTTTGGAGGACAGGAGACCAAGATATCGCCTTTAATGTGAGCGTCACTGCAGATCGGGCCCGTAAAAAGCTATACAGCTCAATAAATGTAATGCAATACAGGATCCGTTACCACCCAAATTGTGTCTGGGATGAATGGATTTTGGGCTCATAAGAGGATACCAAATAAAATTTCACCCAATATGAATATTTGTAACACCATTCTTGGAAAAGTGTCTAAATTGAAACTTCATCACATTTCTCATACAATAGCCTATATGAGAAAAAAAAATCCCGAAATCACAATGTTCCCTCATTGAAAATATTATGTGTAGGCTAACTTTATATAGTACAGTATTATATTAGTCAATTACTTTTATTTCTATTCGAAACTGAATATTTGTATTGTTTGATATACATGTGCAGTTCTATTTTTCCATTCTTAGTTTAGTTGTTCATGTTATAATTGTTTCATTTTGTTAGGAGTGTGATTGGTAAAATTTATATTTCACACAATTTTTAAGGTGAAAACTTAATATTTTGTACACGTAATCCTCTTCCCACAAGTAGTTTTGCATATAAATTTCATTATGATCAGATGAATGGTTTTTGAGTTATAAAAATTAAGAGAATTAATTTTCATATTTTAAAAATCTATCTCGTCTTATAAAATTTGAGATTCATTCATTACCTTTCTTTTACAGCGTCTCTGATATGGTTAGAAAAGAACTGTGTATTAGGAATTTTAAAATTACATCTATAAATGGAAGAGAATTTAAAAATATATATGCAACTTTAAAATTTAAATTTTTGGTATCCACTAAATATTCTTTATTTCTTAATTTATAAAATATTCATTTTGTAAAAAAAAGTTATACTCTATTTTGTTAACTACAGTATATAGAACATGCAGTAAAAATATCATATTCCTAGCATCCAAATTTTAAGAAGCTTTACACTTCGAACCTGACGAAATGTATTGAAAAAAAAATGTGCGAAAACAGCTTGTAAAATATGAATGGAATTAAAGCTAAAGAGTGCTGACATTAATATATTGTGTAATTTTTATGCTTTCAAGCGCCTCGGATCATTGAAACTTGCTCAACATATGTATAAATAAGGGATTTTGGTGCATTTTTCACAAGACAACGAAAAAACGATTTTTTTATTGAAAAAGACCAAACTTTCATCTGTCTCCCCTCTTAAACATTTGTTGTGTGGCTGTTTTTAAATTCATGGCATGTATTGCATTAATATTTGTCTATTTTCATATTCGCTTCGAAATTTAATAGTTTAAATTTGGCCTATTTATTTGTTTATTCTTGTGCGATTAACTTTTATTTGTCTAAATATTTATGCTATTTGTTTCATTTTGTTTAGAAATTTTTGTTTTACTCTTATTATTTTATCCATTTGTTTACCTATCTTCCATTATGTTTATATTTTGGATTTCACCCACCCAGCCTAAAGGCTAGTTTACCTTGGATCGCGAGGATTCGGATATTCACTTCTCTCTAAGTCTGCGATCCTGCCTTTCTGCAGCAAAACTTTTATCAGAATTGGGTTTTGCGACATTTCTTTCCTCATCTAAATTAGTATCTAATAGAGTAAATTACTACTATCTTTACCCTTTTCTCATTCAGAATTCTTCTAGATTCCTTCAATGGAACACCGACACATGAGTTGGGAAAAGTGGCCTACTGCCTTAGATATCATATAATATCTTTCTTGCAGCCCGAAATGACATGCAATGACGCGTACTCTCGTACTTTTAGTCCCCCTCTTGCATTTCTATTTTCTTTTTGGAATGTTTCATGTAACTTCCTCTGTTCTTCACTTCCTATGAATTTATTTTGCATTTTTTATTTTATAATGAAGCGTTCTTAATACCAGAAGTCATGTATCGAAGTATTTATATATTTTTTGTGGTAGAATTTCGTTGTCATTTTAAAAGTGGCATGATTCTGTGCATGAAACAATAACATGTGTAATGTCTATACAACCTTTTGATTATGGCAGGGATTACCTAGTGTACAACTCTCACGTTCCTCATAATAGAATAATTCCAAAAATATTTCCCTTTACAAGTTCACAGATATGATATATAATAATTCAGTTTGTGTGTAAATTACTGTTATTAGTACTGAAAATTACACAAAAAGTTAATTTAATGTGATTAAGTAAACAGGCAAAATTTAATATCAGGGTTCATTCGTGTTAATAATATTTCCCTTTTTGAAATGTAATTTACCTCTAAAAAGAGTAATTCATTTAATCCCTAATATAATTTCCTGTTTGGTAGTATTTCATGTAATTTTTGCTAACATTTTTAACTTGTAAAACAAATGAATGTCCATTGAAATAAAAAATAAAGCATCGACTCCAGTATTAATGTACAGGCTACTCGGAAATTAAGCGGTATCCTCTATGCTTGGCCGTATTTCTTAGTAGCCGGAAATTGCCCGGATACAGTCGGCTATCCCTATACCATGCTGGTCACTGAATTGAATAACAGACGTCAGTGTTAAAGCAAAACGATGGGAATTAATTTATATAATGAATTTTTTATACACTAAAAACATCTCAAAAGACGTAGTCTATACAAAAATATGATATCTAGAGTCCGGATGTTTAGGCATTTATAACAGTTAAAATAGGCAATAAAAACGTAAAAAAGACACAATAATCTTTGAAAAAGGCATTATACATTTTAAAAAGACATAATATATTTTAGCAATAAATTAAAATTTTTTCAACATAACTCACATATTTACATCGTAGATAACACATATTGACTTATAAAATACTATCTTTTCACAAACCCTACGTAACAAAACTCTTCCATCGGTTGAAACCACATGGGCACCAAATTCACTAACGTAAGCATGAAGTTTACTTTTCAATGGTTTACTGAATTTAGGCATTCTAGCTAACCGATCTTATGCCTTCTGTCACCCGAAATAACTGACTGTTCCTCACTCAAATTTCTTTCTACTACAGTAACAGTAAGATTTGAAAATATGAAAGCAAACAATTGAAAATGCTACGAGATAACAGCCCGGAATTTTAGGTGCTAAAAGTTAATATTGTTCCTCTCTATAGTTTATAAATATAGAAGCCATGCCCCCACTTCTTTGATATGTTATTCAGTATTTTCTCTCGGTAAATGTCTCTAATCCTGTTAACCACCACTTACAAACTAGCGCACTTCTCTGAGATGCCATTATTGTCATTCAGTATTTTCCCTTTGGTATCGTTAAAGGTCTCTAATCATCTTAACCACCTCTTACAAAATAGCGCACTGTTTACAAGATCCATTGCTCAGTCCTTCTGATTCTGTTGTCTATTATTACATATCGGACTCTTGTGAACTAAGCTTAAAACCCTCGTCATGGGCACCACTTCTATTCATCTACACTCAGTGTCATTTTTAACTTTTAGCACCTAAAATTCCGGGCTCTAGTGATAAGTCTATGAGAACGACCTTAATATTTAAAATTATAAAGCTGATTGTTTGTATCGTGAAGATATGACAATATTATTTTGTAACTGTGGATTGTCAATCATTATTCATATTAAAGCAATAGTATTAAAGCAGGATTATTAGCAGATTAAGCACCGAAATAAATTGCTTTTATTTGCTGTTGTTAGTATTGTTTCAAATATTTAAATTTCACACACATTAAATTACAATTAGTTAGAAAATTGCAAGTAAACAATAAATATTGCTTTAAAATGTCAAAAAGGGCATTTATTACTAAGAAACACCTTAAAAAGGCAAAATAGGCAAAATAAAAATTGGCCCATCATTTGGTTTACTCCAAATCACATATCTATCTAGGACCTGTATTGACGGGACATAATAAAACCCCATTGATTTCTGAAACGGCAAAATTGGAGATGTATGTTTATTAGGATTTTTTGCAGTGTTTCACTGTCCTCTACTCACCCCTGCATTTTGTACCAATAATTATGTGACAACCTGTATATCAATCCATTCAGAATTAAATGTTCTATGTCAATTGGGGGATATATTGACTCAAAGCCAACACAGTACTAAATTTCTTGGCATAATTATGGATAATATATTGACCTTGAATGAGCATTCTGATTTTATTGCTAAAACACTTTGTTCCGATAATTTTGCTATTTTGCATCTGAGAGATATACTAAATACTAAAATATTGATTTCAATTTACTACTCACTTGCTTATGCATATCACAGTTATGCCGTTTTCTTATGGGGTAACTCTACCAATGCTTATAGGATATTTATTGCACAAAAATAATTATACGATCCATTTCTAAATTAAAGAGTTTTGACTCATGCAAACCTTATTTTAAACAGTATAAAATTTTAACATTTCCATCCATTTACGAGTAAATTTACAAATGCCTAATTTTCTTTAAACAGAATGAGAATAAATACAATAAGAATTTAAATTATCATAATTATAACATACTAAATGCACATCTGTTTCCAATAAAAAACCATACACTTATGATATATGAAAAATGGCCTGCCTATCCTACTGACATTGTGTTCTTTAATAAATTACCATTGTAGATACAAACTTTACCTGATGCAAAATTTAAAGTGAAGTTAAACAGATTTTAACTGATCTATGTTTTTATTCAGTAGAAGAATTCTTAAATTACAAATTATAATATATGTAATACTATTTGATTATACTGTATTATTTATTTTGAATGTATTTTAATTGGTAGTGTTTCTTAATCTTATTGTATTTCTTATTTATAATGTAATTGTATCTGACGTGTACATCCATATATACGGTTATGTATAGAATAATCAATTAATCAATCAGTACTTTACAACTTGGTTTATTATTTTAGTTTCGCTACTTATAATGTTATTCATTTTTACTTTATCTTCTTTTAAAACCTACTTTTTAGTTCATATCCAAAAACTTTACACTAACAACACAGTGAAATTCCCAAATCGTAAATAACATATATCTGGTAGGATGGAAGAGAAGGCCCTGTGGCCTTAATCCTGTCAGATTAAATAAATAAATAAACAAATAAATAAATAAATAAATAAATAACATAGGCCTCTTTGGTAGTGCTATTTTGTACTATTATTTTTGTTTACCCATTTTTTCTTGACTACAAAGTAGCATTAAACTGTTGTAGGTTAGGTGATCAGTGACGACACACAAGGTAGCAAGAATGATAGTCTATTGATTCGAATCAGTAAAAAGACCTGGAAGCCCGTGATTTCGCAGTTATGATGGGCGTAAAAAAACGCTTACTGCCAAATCTAGCGGTAGTGATTCCTCTAAACGCCGCAGTAAGGGACCGAGGCAAAGTTCCCATATCTCCATGCATATTATGCACTATCTCAGATGTTTAATTCGAAGTTTAATGAAAGGTATAAAATGGGGATCATGAAATTTACTTACGATGAGCGCTACGTAATACTAACATTACCTACCATTAAAGTGCCATTTTATGTTGCTCCGAACGACGCTAGACGGGATTTCAGATATTTTTATTAGGAACGTGAAGCTCAAGGTTATTTGCGTTCCATTTCATGAAACTGATGTGACGTCATTAGGAAGTGCGTTATGTCGTTTGAAGCATCTGAAATTTAGCTCAATTTAATTCCAGAATAAATACAGTGTAATTATGTTAACTAGTGTTTCGCTTATAGACGGTACTAAAGATTCTTGATAACAAATGTTTGCGCATTAAAAAACTCAGCACTTAAGAAATAAAATCCTGTGAGCTCATTAAAAATACTGACGTAAATATTTTTGACATTCTTAATAATTCATTTCCTTTCCTAAGCAAACACTTCTTAATTAATACTATTAATAACTGGCTACAATTTTGGGTAACAAGTCCCATACTAAGTAACCAATTAAAAGCACACACGCGTGAGAGGCAGATCATGCACTCTAGTCCACTTATCATTGTAAGCTCTTATGCCAGCGATGTCGTCCCGTTCTATTACGTGCTGTTCTTGAATTTCGTTCCAGCAAAAGCACGCGTTTAAACCTTACCTCCTCTGATATCCCTCTCTTATCTGCAGTCTTATGATAGTCGTCCTACAGGAGTACAGCAGGAAACATCAGGTATCTCTTTAACACTACAAAACCACTTAAGTTAATATATCATTATGATATACAGGGTGATTCACGAGGATTTACCGTCACTTACAGAGCTTATTTCCGAAGACATTCTGAGCAAAAAATGTCATATAAACATATGTCCTAATCTCAGTATTTTCATAATTACACTAATTTGAATTTGTTAGTAAAATACCTTTTTTCTTTAGTTGTAAGAGTAAAAGAATATTACAAATAGAGAATGAACCATTCAGAAGTATCATTTCTTCAATTGGCTATGTTCTGAAGCCAAAAATGTTTTGTTAATTCCCTTGTATAGATTTTGTTTTTAAATTTTTAACTAAAAATTACATTATTCTTACGCACTTATCACAAAAATTGTTACAAATCATACAACTTTAGGAACTTGATTCTTTACAGTTTAATTATAGGTACATCCTAATGAACAGTCTTGAAGAATTTACAAGAGTGGCGTGATTTATAACAATTGTTGTGATAAATGCGTAAGAAATATGTAATTTTGTAATTAAAATTCGGGAACAAAAATCTGTACGAAGCAATTATGGAATTTACAATACATTTTTAGTTTCAGAATGCTAGTTAATTAAAGGAATGGTACTCCTGAATAGTTAAATCTTTATATCTAATATTCTTTTACCCTTAAAACTAAAGGTATTTTGCAAGTAACTTCAAATTAGTGTAACTCTGAAAACATCAAGAGATTAGGACACTTTTTATATGACATTTCTTGCTCATTATGTTTTCGGAAATAAGCGCCTTAAGTGACGGTAAATCCTTGTGAATCACCCTGTATATTTCATGTCAACATTTACATCCATGTACTGAGGCCCTCACAAATATGTATCCGGTAACATAAATTACATTCATTACAGATATACCGTTTGTAGACGCTCTTATAATAAAATTTACATTCATACCTCTTACTTATATTCTTTCAATATTGTATCTTCCTATTTCCCTTACACTCATTCACTATTTACTATAATCTCTTACTTCTGTCTCCATCTAAATTGATCCGTATTCCCACCTTTAAAACCTAATTACTTGATTCAGTTCATTCAAAATTAACACTTTTTCAACTTCTTTATTGATTTCCAGTTCACTTATATCGAACACACTCCGTTTCTAATAATAGGCCTACTTGTTGCTAATGCTTACTACGCCATTACCCAATCATATCGTTGTTATGTCTGTCTCTTACATGCATTACATTTTCTTATCTAACTTATTTTCTCCATGTTGTGCTTCGCAATCCTGGCTAGCCTCCTCCACCATACTCATCGCCTATTTTCATTATCTCTATTAGCTCACTTAACTTTCTACTACACTCTCCTCATTTATTATCTATTATACTTACAAAATTATCTATATCCTTAACTTTCGCTGGACTAGAATCATCAACCTTACCCGTAAATGTTATGAACTCGCCTTCTTTTTTCTTCACTTCACCTCTCCATATTTCAGTCCTTGCACTCACAAAAACACTTTCACAGTCCATATGTGTACTAACCTTCATTTCTCCTCAACTTTTTCACTTCAATAATCATTTAGGGCCGTATTCATAGACATTTTTAGCGCGGGCTTTCGGTGGATTATCAGCGTTTTTCGTATTCATAAATCAGTGTTGGCGATAGGATATGATTTGAATTCTGTACTAGTAACTAGTGGATAGCCGGGGCTAGCTTAGTACGCTCGTAGCGCGTGCTGCGAAATGTCTATGAATACCACCCTTAAATTTTATTTGTGTCACTACACTTCATTGCACTTGTGGTACTTAAGCACCTCTTATCTGTTTCCTTCACATATGTTATCTTCTTATGTGTTATAAAGGATGGATAGAACAAAGAAAAATTTTCTCCGGCGCCAGTACTTCGGTACATAATAATATGATATGCGTAAGTAATCACGTAGGGTGTTATTCATAGACATTTCGCTAGCCCGCGCTACGAGCGTGCTAAACTAGTCCCGGCTATCGACTGATTACTTGTACAGGATTCATATCATAACATATCGCTAACACTGGTTTATGAATACGAAAAACGTTAGTTCGCAGATCATCCACCGGAAGCCCGTGCTAAGAATGTCTATGAATATGGCCCTTAGTGATTTAAGACGGCGCTCATCCAGTCGGATTCCGGCCACTTAGTCCCTCGCAATGAGTGCACCTCTGCATAAAGTGCGTTGGACATTGTGCCACTGTTACATATTCTGTGACACAGTACATGAAGGTAGGTCACCAAAGGGAAAACTGACAAGGAAACTTTCAGATGGGGGCAGATAAAAAATTTATTTATTTTTTCTTCCACCATGTTAATAATGTCAAAAGAAGTGCTCATACAACTATTGGCCACTCGACTGTAATTACGAGGCCGTCCAGAAAGTGATTTTCCCTGGGGCCGTTTATAGAAAAAACACAATTGCATGGAAATAGTTATTGAAACAGATACAGCAATTGTTGGGCTATTTGTCAACATATCCCCCACTGGAATTGAGACATTTGTCATACCATGGGATCAATTTTTATGTCGTAGAAGTCAGCCGCCTCAGATCGGAACCAGAGTTTGACTGCGTCTGCACCTCTCAGTCGATCCCATGATATGACGAATGTCTCAATTGCGATGGAAAATATGTTGAAAAATAGCTAAACAATTGCTATGTCTGTTTCAATAAATTTGTCGAATGAAATTGTGTTCTTTTTTCTTTTAACGACCCGTGTCGAACTTATTTTTTACGGCCCTAGTAATTGCGGTCGAGTGGCCAAAATTTTATAAGCACTTCTTTTGACATTATTAAAATGGTGGAAGAAAAAAATAACTTTTTATCTGCCCCCATCAGAACGTTTGGTTGTGAGAGGTAGAACTTAACCTTAAACTGAGGGGATTCGATCCGGCATTGGGGCTGGAATCCGGTGTGGCTTAGTGGAAAAAGCGTCAGCACGTAGAGCGGAAAACCCGGGTTCGAGTCCCAGTGCTGGAAAGAATTTTTCTCTGTTCTATCCATCCTTTATCATAATATGATAATGCAGAATTTCTGAACGGAAATATCATATATGTACCTCGGTACATCATAATAATTCTTATGTATTGTTGGGCTCAGAATTTCCTTCGCCTCGTTATTCTTTTCCATTTCCTGGTTCTGTCTCGCTTCCACCGGCAGGAAAGTTAATAATGTAACAGGATAACTTTTCTTTTCTATATAAAAAATTATGGTTTATTTACCGACGCTCTCAACTGCAGAGGTTATATCAGCGTCGCCGGTGTGCTGGAATTTATGTCCCGCAGGAGTTCTTTTACATGCCAGTAAATCTACTGACATGAGCCTGTCGCATTTAAACACACTTAAATGCCATCGACCTCGGCCAGGATCGAACCCGCAACCTCGAGCACAGAAGGCCAGCGCTTTTCTTTTCTATGATATTAGCCCAGATCACATGTAGATTGCTCATCCCTGTGTTAAAATCGGTTGCACTTTGAAGAGAACAACCGCCAGGATCGCCATCCGTCCGCCGTAAACGAACACGAGATGTCAGTACAGTTGCTAAAGCAATTCAAATTGGAGTTATAACTTGACTCCTTATGTAACAACTAGATGGCAGCATAGTAAACGTGACAAAAGTTGTTACCGTCAAAACTTATAACGCCGAGCAATCTGGATATACAAGATTTAGGATATCAGTAATGTTGTTCCTTCTATAGTTTCAAAATAGGTGATTTAATAACTCATAAATTGTTGAGTTTAATTAAGTTTAGTATAATTTGGATTAACAACTTTGGGGATACAAGCTTGAGTGGAAGAGTGTCTCTAGGAGTACCAGGAGAAAAAAGGTTGCATATCACTGCTCTAGACCACCAGTCAGACTTCAATAATCGTCGCATATGCTGTAAGAGAAGCACAGTGAGCAAAAGCAGGCATAAGTGTATGGACCTGTTCCAAGTCTATCCCTCGTAAAGCCAAGCCAAACCAAACACCCTACCAATAACCTATAGGTCAATATTTAAGACACCGTTTTTTAGAAGCGCAAACTCTTGAAGAGCATATAAAGTAATATTTCATTAACTTTAAAACATAGAGGAGGAATAGTTATTTAATGCCTAAAGAAATTAGCGTAAAATTTAGGCTAGATGAGGAGATTCTTTAGTTCCTGAAACAACACTTCTAGGATTATCAGAAATGTCATGTACAGATACCTGGACCAATCTCTGTGCTTGGCGACCGATGCACGAATGTTACAATGCTTGGGTGGAGAGGTGGAGTGAGGCAAGAGACTAGCAAGGAGGTAGTGATCTGAAAACAAACATTGCGTTGTACCGGGACGGACCAACATATAACAGGTGGCAAACTCACGACCAACATTTTCAGTTCACACAATTCCAATGGTGCGGGTACAGAGATGTGACGTAGCTGTGGCATATGTCAAGGGTACAGATTGGTTCCAGTATCTGTACACATATAGCACTAAAATTAATGCAATTACACTTCTATTACTTACACTTAGGATTCTGTTACATAAATGAGTTTTTCATGCAGCTCTTTTCTTTTACTTACACTGAGGACTCTGTTACGTAAATAGGCATTTGCAGTTTGCTTCTTTCTTCTACTTACACTGAGGATTCTGTTACATAAATAGGGATTTGGAGTTAGCTTCTTTCTTTTACTTACACTGAGGATTCTGTTACATAAATAGGCATTTGACGTTAGCTTCTTTCTTTTACTTACACTGAGGATTCTGTTACATAAATGGATATTTGCAGTTAACTTCTTTCTTTTACTTACACTGAGGATTCTGTTACATAAATGGGCAATTTGGAGTTAGCTTCTTTCTTTTACTTACACTGAGGATTCTGTTACATAAATGGGCATTTGCATTTATCTTCTTTCTTTTACTTACATTGAGGATTCTGTTACATAAATAGGAATTTGCAGTTTTTTTCTTTCTTTTACTTACACAGAGGATTCTGTTACATAAATGGATATTTTCAGTTAGCTTCTTTATTTTACTTACACTGAGGATTCTGTTACATAAAATTTTGCAATTAGCTTCTTTCTTCTACTTACATTCAGGATTATGTTACATAAATGGCCATTTGCAATTAATTTCTTTCTTTTACTGACACTGAGGATTCTGTTACATAAACTAGTATTTTCAGATAGCTTCTTTGATCTTGAACTACTGGCAGAAAATCAAGAGTCTGCGAGATGAAATTATGGAATATTTTATTGGCGACATTAATATTCTTTTACCGGAATAGATCACTTGACTAAATATACGTGAAAGATTACGATGAATGAGACAACGACGATGATGAATAGATGAAGTAGGACAATGAAAGGATGGAAGTATACTAACCACCTCAAAATTAGTATCGTAGAATGTAATATCCATATGTGTAGATGAGGAGGCGAGACCTGGCATGTGAGCTGTGTGAGAGGGGAAAGAATAAGCTATCAGAAAGAGAGTCTGTTTCATGATGGTTAATATTATACGAATCTAGTCATCCATGACTAAAAGCTATCTTTCCTCTCCATACTCATTGGTGATATAGCTACAGCACATGATAAGGTCGTAGGACAAGTCTTCCCTTCTCTACTGGACTAGCAGTATTGTAAAAATTCGAAACTGCATCACCCCACCATCATTATCATCACATGATCTTTATCAGCATCGTCATCCATCTTCTCAATTCATGATCATCATGTTTGCCGTCATTACCATGAGCTTCCGACGATTTCTAAATCTGTTTTTCCAGTTTATGAGTATTTCAAAATTTTCAATATTCTGAATGTATTTCACATTTTTCATCTCTTTTGTTTTTAATTCTTATTTTCATTGCCATTCTTTGGTTCATATTTGTGCAATTATTGTGTCCTTCAGATTTCGAAATACAGCTAAACTTTATGTTGAAAGAGAGTGCATTAAGTAGTAAACAAAGTCAAACAGCAATTTGGTACAAACCTCATCATTGACTTCATGTGCATTATTTACATTCGTAAACGCTTCATTTCTTGTCAGATTAAAATCGTAATATGCAACCAAAACAATGATATAAAATTCCGTAGTTATAAAACAAAGCTGACTGTAAACTGTATGTGCTTTTTTGATTTGTTTCAAAGTTTGCTTTTGTGTTCTGATTGCGTTTAGCGAAAAGCTGGCCCAATTAAATTTGAAATTGTGTGTCTCTCTCTCTTTCTCTCTCTCTCTCTCTGCTCGTTATTTCTGCGGTGACAGTTCTAATATGCGGAATTAGTCTTTATTTTTTAGCACTCTTGTATTTCAATAAATTAAATTTAATATAATATAATTTCATTACCTTTGCATTGCTAATCAGTATTACTATAAGTTAACAATAAGTCTGTATTAATATATAACTTCATTTTAAGAACTGTTTTAACTTAAAATGTACCGTATATGAGTAACTCTGTAAAAAGGATGAATAATTTTTCGGAATAATCGCTTTTAAATTTTATATTCATATTTTTAATTCAGAATTTATATATACCGGTATATAGAACTGTTTTAACTTATAAATTTATATTAGGCGTTCAGTAACAAGGATGAATAATTTTTCGGAACTATCACTTTTATTTTTTAAATTCATATTATTAATTCAGAACCCATATACATATATATATATATATATTAGGGTGGTCCAAAAAAATGAAAGTTCGAAATTTTATCTCCACAAGACTAATATTATTAATTCATATCTGAAACAAACACAAAGAAAATTTTAGTAAAAAAATATTAATATTTATAGATCGCCACAGACAGCAGAATTTACAATTTAGCAAATCATTTATTTTGTTTAAGTCCCTGGCCAACAAATTAAACTGATATCTGAACAGATTATCTTCAATACATAAATTCCTTTTCCCATCCATCGAGCTTGATGAGTTGGTTCATGTGCTCGAAATGTCTCACCGCCTGTATCTCCACCTTGGAACAATAAACACAAAGTAAATAATACATTATTAATAACAACCTCTTGGATATTAATCTTTGAGAGCTCGACGCAGATAATCTAATATTTCTATTTGTAGTCTTATTATAAGTATAGGATCCTGGGAGAGTTCAACAGCTGCAGAATATAAGCCTTTGTTCATTACTGCCAATTTTGCTTAAACCACTTAAAAAGTTTATTTTACAGACTACTGCTTGAACTGAATGCGCTAGAGAAGATTCTGGATGGAATAACTTCCATAATATGGTGGCAGTAAGTTATCCAAACCAGTTACTTATCCAGATATGGTTCTATAATTTTTAAGCCCAGCTGCGAAGTCAGTATTGCTGGTAGTAGTATCGGTTGCAAGTCCTTTAATTTTGTTTTCAAGATTCCACTTGTTTGCTGTGTCGACACATGCAATTCACCTGAGATTTTCATCAATATTGGGAATTTAAAATAGCTTTTCTTGCTCATTACCAGTAACAGTTGCAATACGTTCGACTTTTTCCATGGAATTATTGATACATGGTAACAGTTTTCCATCCCAATATGAAAACAAGAAACATTCTCTTGCTCCTACATCTCGGCAGCTTCTTTTTTTGCTACCTTCATGAAACGTTTCACCGAACTCCTGAGAGAATCATATTTAATATATTATGTCCACGAACCTTTGCAACTGATCCAGCAAACGACACAACTGCACGGTCTGGTAGATTGACCCGAGCTAAAGCGGAAACTATATGGGGAGCTTTACGTATATTCTTAGGTGTCTTTATACCTGCTGTAGATGTTGATGAGTCCGGTTTGTATTCTGCTTCGCTTTCACTTGAGTAGAAATTCTAGCGCAATTCCACATAACCACTATTTTCTCACATGTTGAATTGCACGAAAATTGTAATAGTTTTCCTTCTTATACAGGGTATAAGGAGTATAAGTGTCATTATTTTAATTGATGATTATTCATGTCATGAGGAAGAAAAAATGTCCTTATAATTTTTTTCTAATTTCAATATTTAACTAATTATTAAAGTTTACAATACTACACGTTTTGCAAGATTGATGGATGGGGAGGGGGATTTAGAAGTACACAATACAGCTCAAGCGGGGTGGAGGGGTTTAGAAGTACACAGTATAGCTCAAGCGGGTACAAACATTTCGGTACAAAACAGATGCTCTGTTCTAATGCCAGAGTGGACCATGATAATACTGTTGTTTACATAAAACTAGCAGAAAATATAAACCTTCAATCTCATTGATAGAACATTATGGTAAACTTACATTTTATGTAACAATATTACTCCATTTTTTATTGTACCGTACGTCTAAAAAATAAGCAATAATGGTTTTCTGCACAAAATCACAGGAACTTTTTTCTAATGCAATATTTTAATGTCTCCTGCTTCCGTAAACCAGTATCATTTTAAACAATTTTCTGGTTGTGTCATTTTCGAAACGCGGTAAGAGACTTCTAGTTCCTAATAATCGTTAAAAAACTGCTACAAAAGCTCGCCGATAAGATAACCTCTTCTTTGAGGAAAATGTTGACGGTACATCCTTCCTGCCTCATTTGAATTACGAAGACTTTCTCCATAAATTAATAACATATGATATTTCTAAACTGTGAATGACATTGTAAGTAGTTTATCGAATACCCTGTACTGAACTGCCGTCCGCTCGGCACTAGAGCTATGGACAGGAAGCTTGAACTCAGCTGACTCGTGCTTACGTCTGTGCGGAGTACTGCCTGCTGAACGTTGCCACGTCTATCACGCTGGAATATTAACAAATTTTAGCATGCATTTTTGTTTAATTTCACGAAAACGTAATAGAACACACAAATATTTATTTAAACTAATATTAACTCTTTCCTAAATATATCTAATGAGTTAATTGTTTTCATATTTTTACTAACGATGTAAGCAGTATAACGAAATAAAATAAGAAAATAAATATTTGGGGGGGGGGGAACTAACCTCTTACACGTATGTTTTTTGTATTGCAGTCTCAGTGTAGTTGTTAAAAAAATGCTAATTGGAAATTGTAATTCGCGATTTTGATAGTTCGATTAAATTAACACATTCAAGAATTTTAAAAAGTAAATAAATGTTTTCTAATTTTCTGTGGTACATACAATAATACATTAATTCTGTAGAAATCAGTCCTCTTTTTATTTATATTCAATTTCATTAGAATATTATCACATTTCTACAAACAGTGTGGAATAAGTGAGGCTTGTGTTATTCTTGAACACATTTTTTTGAAATGTTGTTCTGATGCTTCAATCAGATGTTATATTGAACTCTTCCAATTACATATTACAATGTTAATTGATCTGATTTCATGTCTGAATTAAATAAACGTCACGTAAAACACGTTCAAGGGAATTGGTCATAGAAATAATTTGTATATATAGTATCATAAGTTACGATAATGAAGATTGGATTACATTGGTTCACTGGTGGAGTTTCATATCTGTGATGTTAAATTTCCAGGTTTTAATATCCAAGTTAATTGGCTGGTTAGTTCACAGGGGGCTCTGGAAGAAAATTTATTACAAGAGAATTTTTTCACCCCTCCACAAGCCATTTTTTCCTTGTTTAATTTCGGTAAAAGCATTCTATCTGACAAATTCAACCACGCTTACTCCTCTACCCTTGCACAATACTCTTAATTTACATATTGTCAGTGATTCCCTCTCTGACATTAAATTCCTATTTAAAATCTCAATTAGCGAGGCAACAATCACTATATTTAATAATTGTTATATATGAATTGAGGAAAGTTTTGATAAGTCGTAGTCATCTTCAAAACAATTTAACTGGGTTTAAGTAAGATTCAGAATATACACACAGTATAATACATATTGTTGTCCTATTTAGATTAGTCAGCTGAAAATGACTGTAGGTCGGAAGTCATAATAAATAACTCTAACAAAACTCTTGTCCTGATAGTACTTGTGACTTTTTTTTTATTGTTAAGTTAATTATAAATTTGTATTTTTGTCAAATATAATTTGATTCATCCTCAAATATTTTACACTTATGGATAACATAATGCACGGTATTCAGCAGAAAAGTTGCGATTAAAACCGACTGTTTGGTCACATTTAACACAAGTTAGGTAAGCAGTGATTACAGAGTATATGGTAACCTCTGCACCAAAATTTAACAGATGGTTCTACATGTTAAATATAACAAAACTTTTATTACACTTTTCTTTCGATGAAGCATCGTTAAGCAGGAAAAAGGAAGTCTTCGTCCAATGTTTGCAGCGCTCTATTGCGGTAAAGCCCCGAGAGAAATGGCTGATTACTATACATGCAGGTAGGTAAAAATAATCTGAACAGTTAATGTCTTGAATCCTTTTTTGCAAATCAAACTGTTAAGCCATGAATTTAAACTGAATAATAGCGAAAATGGATTAAATAAATCTTGCAACGCAGCGCATGTCACGTATTACCGATTGACTACAGAAGAGGGTTGGGGAAGTAAGAATTGTAGACCGCACTTGCTTAGACGAGTTATTGCAGTAGCCGTGTTGTTGTCAAATGCGTCGTAGAAACATAATGATTTCCTCTAAAACAGTGAATATTAGAGAAAAAACTTATTTAGATTTTTCAAATCTCTCCTCATGTTCTATTGCCAGTTTCATTTTGGTGCAGAGGTTACCATCCACTCTGTATATTCGCAAAGCTGTGTACAGGAAAGAAAGGTACAGCTAGGTTCTTTTGTGTCTCTTGTGTATCATATATGCAGGTACAGTCCGGTTGACACAATTGAATAAAACTGTAAACAATGTTTTTAGTATAAGTTTGACATACAAATAATTTATTATATAGCCTATACAATAGGATATTTGTGTAAGGAGAAAGCTCCAAGAATATTATGTAACGAATCCTAGTTTAAACTTACATTTAAATCGAACTGGAAATTCTGTGCAATTGTAAATGACATAAATACGAAGTTATAATTATATTACTCTTGCGTTTCGAAAGAAACATTTCTCCTTCTTTTAATTAGGCAATGCTTGTATGTAGGAAAACTCTATTTCATCTCCAAGAAGTAACTGGTACAAACTGAAAATGTGAAATATAAGAGATATCTGCATCGCCATACTATTAGGTGGCAATGTTCTCTGGTAACATAACCTATGAATTTCCAAGTTATATCTGTTGTTTCGTCTGGCGAAACCCACGTTTTCTATCTGCTATAGCGTACCTTATGTGAGTTACAACATTTTCATATGAGAGGAAAAAATGTAATGCGTTGCTATTACACAGGAAGTTTTATTTTAATGAACATTTTCTATTCATATTTTAACATGACTGTTTTTGACTTCTTCAAACAAAATATTAACTAAGAACATCATGTTGCACAAGTCGTAATAGAACAGTGACCGAGTAGCAACAACCAAATTTGAAACGGAAGAAGGTCTTCTTGAGAAGTACTTTTACATTTTTATTGTGTGTTTTGGTGTTCCAGTGTTTCTGCATGAAACATCGTCTATCTGCTCTCATTTCTGAATGTCATAACTGATATTCAACCCATTCGAACTGAACTATTCACTCTAAACTCTCCTATCAGCAATTAACCTCCAAACGCTTAGGATTCCTTTCTTTCACTGCCTTATTCCCTCATATAGGCTACAATACTAAATTGATTGTAAGTAAAGTGGAGTGGACAGAGAGTTTTTTTTTATGAATCAATAGTACCATTAAATTTGTCATAGAGGTCAACAACTTCAATCAATCTAAGAATCGATTAATGATGGCACAAGCGAAACGCACTGAGAGCGCAACTAGGCTATCAAGATACACTCATACTTCACTATATTAATTATAAACTGAATGTACTCTCCCTGCAGTGTGCTTTTTGCTATACTCTGTGTACACAGCTAATCTGTTTCAGTGAATCGGTGACCTTCAGAGAGTTGTAAACGACAATGTTTGTATCGTACATACCTCTAAAGACGACTCTTAAAGATCATGTAAAGATATTTTGCAGCATTTTATCTACAACAATCTCACTTGTGGTTTTGATTTATATAGAGAAAATCAAAACTCGAGTGGGATTCAATTGACTATTACACGATTAGAAGAAAGTATATAAAGATTAGAAGAAATAAAGTACTGTAATACAATAAAATATTAATTGATTTATTAAATACTAAACTGTCATGAAAATATATTATTGTACCATCTCATCATTGCAAATATTCCGCTAGATGGGATTAGTGTGTTATGATGAGCTGTTTTCTTGTTAACAGTCGTGCCAACTACATAATTTTCATTGAATTCTATGGATGATTAGTAGTCAAGAAGGCTTTGTTAATTCAGTTTCATATTTATTAAACAAGTTGCATTCCACTTCAGTTATCAATATACAGAGTGTCTCTAAATTAGACCGACAAACTTTGGGATCGGATAGATAACCTTATTTCAAGCAGTTTTTGTTAAGGGACCCATGGGGTGCGACATTTCCTTTCAGATCAAAAGGGATTTATGTCATTACATGGTTCGATCATACAGGAAGGGATTGAAGTAATTAGTTACATGAAAGTGGATAAACAAATCAATGTTACATGCACAATTTATTGGTCCAAATATACAGAGAACACATTCAAAACGGAATGAAAAGCAAAAACACTCACTTCACAGTTAAATTAGCAGTATGGATCCATTGCTTTACTGCCCATCACTACAAATGTGTAACGTTCCAGGATTACCGTAGTTAACAAAATGCAATGTTTTTTAAGCAAGGAAGACTTGTACGTATCAAGAAGAAGCATCCAACAGAATGAGTTGAATGATACGGAGCACAAAAAGAAAAGAGAACAGATGGAAAGAAACAAACTTGCCGACCTCAGGTAGTAATCAGATTGGATTAATGCATGATACTGAGCTCAATGAATAAACAAATCGGATCGAAGTATGATACTGCGCTGACGGAGTAAACAAACTGGGTAGAATTAAATCCCCTCTTGCACTGAAACGAAGCATCTGAGCCCATTGGTTTCTTAACAAAAAGTATTTGAAAGAAGGTTATCTATCAGATCCAAAAGTTTGTTGATTTAATTTTAAAACACCCTGTATATAAAACAATCTGTGATACGCGACTATCCATAATCTCAAACAGCAGAAGCTATAACAGAACCTAAATAATATAAGTAACATAAATGATAGAAAAGTTTTAATTAAGGATCATGAAATAAACAAGAATCATTTTATAAGGTACAATCATTGTTAGTAAAATGTTGGCAAACAAACAAACAAGTGCTAGGGAGATGGTAGAAACAAAACATATGCAAGGAAGGTGATAAAAATTGTTGAATAAGCAGTCGTCATTGGTTAAAATGGTTGGTACCATTTTATTGTCAAAAGTAGTATGACGTAGTAAAAGTGTAATAGTCATTTATAAATGCCCAGCCCGACTTTGCTGACTTAGTGTTTCTATGACAAAGTTAAAACTATAGAATATGGGATATGGGTACTGACTTAAGTTGCAATTAATACTAAATGAATACATTTCGGGACAATTCTAATATTTTAGTTCTATACATCTCTCCACTAACAACTTGTTTAGATTGTTTTGTCACTATTGAAACATATAATAATTAAATTTGTACATCTTTAAAATTGATCATTAAATATGTTAAAAGAGCTGAGGTAACAATCACTCACCAAGTCATGAAGTATGCATATTATTGTAATATTATGACGATTGTGTGGTTAAACAATTTGACCTCATATTTAGATATGGCACAACAGACCAAAAATGATAACTGTTTAAAATTCTTGGTAACTCATTTCCTTTAAATGATAAATACTTCGAAGTTAAGTATAGCTTCAGAAAAGGTTATGTAAGAAGAATTGTTAATACTATGCGAGACAATAGGCCTATTACATAAGATCCAAGAAGTGGATCCATATCCTATGAACTGAATAAGGTACTTTGTACATGAGCACGAAATGAGTTTATGTTTAATACATAGTTTTGCTTATTTTAAGTCTACAATAACAATGTATTTTAAAAAGTATTTCTTTTTCCGTGTAATATGTGTGAGATGAGAAAGCTGATATTCGTTGTTCAAGTCAACAGTTCACAACAAAGATTTTAACAGCGTTACCATTGCGTTATTTAAGAGATTCTAACATTTCATTACAAAGATAATCGAAGATTTCTGTACAGAATAAAGTAATAACACACATTTTTCTAAATCTTTAGCTTTGTAAATTTAATTCAGGTATGTTCAGCACGGGAAATTCTAGCCTATAAACGAGGTTCAACAGTGACGTAGAATCTCAGAATCTCATGCAGCCATACGCTTAGAAGATATTCTATGTGACTGTTGCACCTCATGTAAAGACTAGAAATGCCCGCGCTAAACATGTCTGATGTAATTGAAGTAACAGATTTAATGTTTTTTTTTTTTTTTTTTTTTTTTTTAAAGTTCTCGAAAAAAACATCATAGTATTATAGAAAGTCAAAATTTATTGTTCTCTTAATATCCGTGTAGTATGAGAAGCAACATTATGTAAACTGTATAATTGCGTAGCACATTGAAGATTTAGTACCATTGTCAGCATAATTTTCACAATGAAATATATTATCATTCACTTCAATTTTTGGGGGCAGGTACACCACTTGCCTGGAAAAATTCAGTGAAATTCATTTTTTTTATATCTCAGCTATTGTAAACTCTAAATGAACAAAACGCTTCATTCTTAATATACATACATTACATTTTATAAAAAACTATTCAGAATATTAAAAGAGCTGATAATTATAGGTAAAAATAATATAACATTTTCATTTTTTTACAGCAGTAAAGCTTTTACGTAATCAAATATACAATTAATTAAATATCTGCATGATTCTTTTACAGAAATATTCTAAAGACCTACAAAAATAACATAGTCCAGGATCTTATCCTTATTTCTTCAGGAAATATTATATTTGTCTTAATAAAAAAATTTAGATAATTTAATATTGAAGGTAACGATTAAGAAAATAAATATCTCTTCAAGTAATACGAGTAGGTAAAAGATCCTAGACTATGTTGTTCATGTAGGCCTTTGCAACATTCCAGAAAAAAAAAATCACAGATATTTAGGTAATTGCATATTTTATTATGTAAATGCTTTAAGACTGTAAAAAATATGCAAATTTGATATTATGTTACAGGAATTATTAGCTATTTTAATATTCTGAATAGTGTTTTATCAAGTGCGGTGTATTTACCGTATATTAAACATGAAAAGTTTAGTTCATTTGGCTTTTATAGTAGCTTATATATAAGGTGGGCTAGTCAAACAGAAAGACTTCAAGGCGCAGAAAAAGAATGAAAAGTTACTATCATATCAATTTAATGACTAGAAATGACAGTACAGTACATGAATAACCAAAAAGAAAAATTTTTCTAAAAAATTACCTTAGCCAAGTGACCTCCACACATTCTTCGAGTCCGGCCGCGAACTGTTGCATAACCCCTCTCAGCATATTGACAGGTATCGCAGCGACCTCTTCTCGTAAACGTTGTGTTAGGGCTGGAATTGTTCTGGGTGGATTACCCCCAAACACCTTCGTTTTGAGGTGCTCCATAGAAAGAAATTACATACCGTTAAATCAGGTGACGTAGGCGGCCAAGCTATATCCCTTTTCCGAGAAATGACGCGTTCCGGAAACAGAGCATTCACAGCATCCATCGAAATTCTTGCGGTGTAGTTTGTTGCTCCTTCCTGTTGAAACAGTGTGTTTTCATTCACTGGAAAATGGGGAGTTGTGGTGTAAAAAAGTTATATATCATTTCAACATATCGCATTGAATTAATGGTGCACTCGTAGCTGCTAGCGGGTATGCTCTCTACCTCTTCCTACTGCACGGCGGGGCACACGGGACGTCTCCGCTTATTCTTTACACATTTCAGCGTGTGCTGACGACCACTGATCTAACATCTTTCAATTAATAGACGTTCTAAAATGAATTGAAATTGACATTTACATAAAAATTAGAAGTCCAGTAATAAAAAGATCAGACCAATTAAAGAAAGAACAGTATATTAGAGACAAAATTGCAGAATTTGTATCTAAATCAATAAGCAGCTCCAATATATAAAAACACTGTCTCACAAATTTCTCCCAAAAACATAACTGCTAGTATCGCTGACTATCCTGAAGTTTAAGAAGTTTTGACTAAGGTTCATACTGCACATTGTACATGATAATCAACATTTTTAACCATGCCTTAAGGAAGAGGCAGGCAATTTTGTAGTTTGCTGTCTCGAGTGACGAATTTACCCGTTCCTGCCTTATGACAGTCCTAAGCCTGCATAGAATGGGAAGGAAAATGTTGATTTCCAACCAGTACTGCTCTATTTCTGATCCGGGACCGAATTAGTACTGTTAACTTATTGACCCGGGACTGAACTGGTACTGTTTACTTCTTGACTCTGAACCGAACATATATTTTTGACCATGGGAGCGAACTAGTAAACTCCGCTAAATTGGTGGAGATAATAAAATAATTGGAGAACTTAGAAAACATCAAGACTCACTAATTATTCACCGCTATTGGTGCATGACTCCTCTTTCACTTCGGTAGAAATAGCATCGTTCTCTAGAATAGATTTTCTACTTGAGAGATATTTATCTTCAAGGTTCAGTTCTCCATCATTGAATCATTTAAGCCAGTTTGATGCAGTTCTACTACATACCACTGCTTCACTTCCAATTGAAATATTTCTTCAGCTTTTGATTTTCCACTTATGCCTTTAATAGAAAAAAATAGAAGTGCTCAAATTTTAATAGTATCATGGAACATATCCAATAAGGAACTCAAGATAATAGGTACTGCTCCGCAAATAGCTTATTTATTTAATTAAGTGGATTTATTATTTTTCCGTCAGTGACTTAACATGCCATATACAAGGTAGAGTTCCTTTTTATTACATAATTGAAGGGTTCAGAGCCATAGTGGGCCAAGCGCCATTTATTAAACACGGAGAACGCAAGGGTTAAAGTTAAGTGAATATCATAGTTTAATGAAGATTAACACATCATTTAGTTTTAATGTGCAGACTTTATATTACTTGCTATATGTTTCATTAAATTATGGTAATCACTTAATTTTAACCCTTGTTTTCTCCGTTTTTAAAATATGGTGCTTGGCCCACTATGGCTCTGAACCCTTCAATTAAATGCTCGTATTAACGTTTTCATCGCTCTTTATTACGACATTATCAGATTCGTTTGTTGTTTTACAAATTACAGTATCTTAACCTCTATGAAAACGTTAATATGAACATTTAATTATGTAATATAAAAGAATTGCACCTTGTAAATGGCATGTTAAGTCACCGACGGAAAAATAATAAATCCACTTAATTGAATTTCAGAGACAGAGAATTCCCTCAAAATGGATTGCAAAATTAAGTATTTAAGTTCTTTTAGAAATGTGTTCCAAAACAATACGAACAACGAAATATGTAAACACAATCATTCATTGTCTAGCAAATAAAAGTCAAATTATTAGAACATATTTGTAGAATAGTACTTTTGAGAGATCTTGGTACAAACGGCATTGTTACATTTTCGGTATTCTCCCAGATAACAGCTCTTGTTCTTTTTTCAGAACTCTCTCTTATCTCACGCCAACAGATCCGAAAGAAACCGCCGAAATCTGCTATTAGCCTGTTATTTGTATCACATACAACAACACGAAACTATGACCTCACTATATAATTGTACACGATAATGTGAAGTTATCGATTATACTCACAGAAAAAAAAAACCTTATTTATTCAAGCGTTATGCAGTACCGTATATAAATAACTGAGCGCGTGTTTAACACCTCTACAGAAATGTTTATTAGTAGTACTGGAAACGTTTAAATATTGATTTGTCTAACTTTGCTGCAATGTGACCTATTTCGAGACGAATACCATTTCTCGAGAATTAGAAAAGTATTCGATACTTTGCTGTCTCGTCCATTAAACACTATCGTCCTATCGTTGTAATGTTCTAAGTCACTAAATTCCTACATAAATCTCCCAAGTTCACTCTCTTATCTCTTAGAAGCAATTAAAGCGTGATGCATGCCCACTAAGCCAAAAATCTTTGGAACTGGCTTCATCCCAAGACACAGTGTGTTCGTAAGTCTTCGCAGAACAATAAGGACGACTTTAATCTCTTTTACGAGGTATTATAATTAAAAAACCATAGACACAATCTCATAAAAGTGTATTTGTACTCGTGACTAATGGTTTTCGGAAATTTATTTATGTCTCTCTATACTGTGACAAAAGCACAGAACAAACAAAAGTACGAAAATTACGGTATGTCTAAGTTGCTCCTAAGGTAATATGAATGGTGATATAATAATAATCCGTCGCGCTACAGCCCGTGAAGGGCCTAGACCAGGCCTGCACAAGGCTTGCGCTCTCCGAGCCGGCTCACAGCTCATGAGCGGAATGCAGGTATTAGCTGAGCTCTCTATAAGGGTGGACTGGAAGAAGGGGTGATCTCGTACAAAATATACACAAAAGGAAGTACTATTACGAGTGTTTATGAAATGAATTCCCGTTCAGTGTTTGCAAAACTATCTTTGATTATTATTAATTAATAAAGAAATATTTATTTTACAGAAATAAGAGAAATTCTTTAGCGACTTAAATGTACAATATTATTTTGTTATATTTTTATTTATCAGTAGCCTATATCAAAACGAGGATTTATGCTGTTGACAGCTGAAAGGAACAGTAGCCTACTGATTGTAATGAAACATCAGTTACAGATGTTCGATGTCTGCCTTTATTAAAGTTGATTACAGAGCCTGTGTAGTCGTGGATATTATTGTTAATGTTTAGTCTTGTAAAACTCAACCAGGCTAATAGGATTATTCAAACGATCTATAGCCCTTAGGTCACATTGAAGAGCAATAAGTTCGAGCTGTAAATCGTTAAATGAGCCGTTCAGAGCAAAAGTGGTGTAAGTGAAAATTGGGTAATGAGGTTTAGAGTAAATATTCTGTAAAGTACGATGCAAAGTAGCAATTAATTTCTCCTTCTTGCTATCCAGTGACTACTAATAGTTTAAATAAATTGAATATTAATTGCTACTTTGCGCTGTATTTTATAGAATGTTTACTTTAACCCTCATTATCCATTTTTGACTTCCACCACTTCTACTCTGAACGGCTCAAATGTTAAATGTTACGTTCCGACTTTTAAATTCCTGCATACTGTACTTCTGGCAGTAGGTAAGCAACGTGAAACAATTACTGAGAATAGGCCTACACACTGCGCTCCACTGGATAACTGAGTGGTCGTTTCCCTCTCCTCTACCTGCAGCAAGTCTATGTCGTTCTGACGTATCTTCCTCTCCGTTTCGGCGAGCGGTAAACACAGCTCTCCCGCTCCGAAGGAGCGCGCGCGCTCGTTGAGCGCTGTTTGTGCAGGTATGGCCTAGACCGACCAACCGGCTGCTGACCTCAAGCTCACATGCCGAAGCAGAGGTGGACGAGCATCCAACCAGAATGGAGGTATCGTGTGGTTAGCACGATGATCCCTCCAGCCGTTATAGCTGGCATTCGCAACCGGATTTCGCTACCTATCGTAGCTCCCCAAGTGCACCACGATGAATGGTGATATACTAGTGCGAAATATGTGACTTGGCTTTCCGAGGCCTGGACTCGGGACGTACACTCGCACTATGCTTGCTTTGACCCATTGTGCGCCCTATATAAGCAATGGTTGTCGAAGTGCGATGGGTGATCTGGATGGCAATCGTGAATCTCATGGTGACATGTGGGTTATTCTGCCTCAGCCCTGATAGAGCTAGGTGACATTCTTAGACGAGTACCAGATAAGGGCCAGGGCTCGAAGCCGTAAGCCCTTCCTATTTCAACATCGAAAACCCGTACTGTTCCAAGATTTCACCAGGATATATTTGTCAGACTTTTCCGTCACAATTACATGTTCTTGTATAACACACAATTAATTAAAGTTATTATGAAATATTACGTGACATCATTTCCAACGTAACAAATTAAATACAATGGAATAAATAGAGTTACATAATTTGAATTTAATAAAGGACTTGTAATAAAAAAAATACAGCGTGTTCGGTTCCCAAGCAAGCGGTCCGTGGTTTAATTTCCGACTTGGATAGTGGAAGAGATTTTGTCTCGCGTGTATGGGATTGGGTGTTTGTCCCTTTTCATGTGTTGTACTATGTTATCTCAGCAGTAGTCCTGAGCTGTGCTGAACATACGACCAGTGAAGCAAGGTGTCCCTGTCAAGTGTTGGTACATAACTATACAGAATGGAAGTCATATAACTGTGCTGATAGATGGAGACATTAATACATTAAAATAAAGAAACAAACTGTCATCGATGGCTGAGAAGTGATAGGCTACCATATTTCTGTAAGCTTGGACGTTTGCAGGAGAATAAAAGAAACTGTTAATTTTTTTTTTTTAACGAACGAACTTTTTATATACTTTTCTGCTTTGCAAGGTTTTCTACTCTAGAAGAAAATATTAGTAACTGTCCAATTCTATGAATATAATAATTATGTAGTTAGTCTATAAATGGTCATTTTTGAAGATAGATACAATTTCCCTAGATGTAAGGTGAGATATGTTTTTTTTTTATTTTACTTGTTAGAGGGAGGGAACATCCCACGCATTACGATCTAAGGTCTATTGTACAACCCCCGATATGGGATGGAGTTGCGTGCCCACCGATCCTCTACGCACACCGACGTAACCACTTGACCCCCTTAACGACCGGTCCCTACAGCCAACAGAGTCCATGTACCACTTCTGCTTCGGCAACTCCCTCCTCCAAGGCTCCCTTAACGGTCCGAGGCGGAAGTCTTCCCCCGAGAAGGTCTGCCCCGGATTTCGTTGCAGAAGCTATCCATCATCGCATGAATACAATCCACGGAGGCCGGTCGAGAGAGCCAACAGCTTCGGAGGACCGCCTGTTGAGCGATCTGAAAACCGGAAGAAGTAACGGGATAATGAATGAAAGGATGATAGGGGAGGAAACGAAGTGGCGAAGATGGGTGGAGTTCCAATCGCCTGATAAAATTACCTGAATTTCATCCATAGGAGTGATTGAAGTGAGATATGTTAGTGCCACTTTGATTGCCTCAATTTCTCCACCATAAGCGGATAAATACTGATCAAGAGGGAAATAGAAGGAAAAAAACTTAATATATGATTACAGTCCCTATATCTACTCAATTTTGCAATTTTGACCCCCAGTGTAAATTTGGAGCCATATGTTTTCAATGTATCTCACATAGATTCTTTAGAGGGCAAGTTACCTTGATACTCTTTATCGGTCTGGCTTTTAGTGGCCGGTTAAGTTCTAGGGAGCAGTTGACAATATCCATATCAACAGGATTTTCTGGTTGAAAATATTTTTATAATATAGCCTAGTTTCTTTTTTATTACTCATATTAATGCTTAATGTTTGCAATGTTTGATCTTTGAGTTTCCTGTCTGAATTTAATTTACTACGTTGTTGTGTAACAACATTAATCAATAACCTTATCACACAACCTGGATCTAATGCTGTACATATTTGATCAGCTGCTGACAGTAATGTTTGCTGCTTATTCTGTATTAGCTTTAGATTTGTATAAAACAATCTCTCTGAAATTAATTATTAACTACAATACTATATTTTCTTTTCGTACGCAATAAGCTGTATAGTTAATCAGTTATCATCTCGTTAGGGTGCTATACATAGACATTTCGCAGCACGCGCTACGAGCGTACTAAGCTAGCCCCGGCTATCCACTGGTTACTTGTACAGAATTCAAATCATATCCTATCACTAACACTGGTTTATGAATACGAAAAACGCTGATCATCCACCGGAAACCCGCGCTAAAAATGTCTATGAATACGGTCCATAGTTTTCTGTTATATTTCTTTTAAGTATGACAATTCCCTAGTTACAAATTCATTATCACAACTCATCATTTTTATTTGATTAAACGTACTCCACATGCATAATTAATAATTACGTCAAAGTGGATAACAACTTAGCTGGCTGGTAGGTTATTGCGGGATGCTCAATTTTCCCTTTCAGGCGTTTCACAGTTGAGGGATTTTCCGGAGGAAGGGCATATATCAGGCATTTTCAACTGCTGGCTCTGTGACGTCACACGTCACAGCTCTCGAGCTCCTTGAGAGGAGAAGAAAAATATATAAACGTTCAATGTAGAGAGAGGTGCAATGAAACGAATGGAGATATTTAAATAGCGGGGACACAACATTACCCTCCCTCACCTGCTCTTTCAGCTCTGCTCCAAGAGGGAAAACGCGCTCAGACCTGTGACAGGTTGGCCAGTTGGAAATGACTAACAAGTATGTACCAATGACAAACTGACCTACGTGCTCATTTCCCGGCAAATCCCTCACTTAATGTATTACTCATTCTAAGGTGCTATGTACGGGTAGTTAGTTACTCTCCCATGGTGTACCGAGAACATCGCTACTGGAGCAGAAGTAACTACAGCTTCTTCGCGTTACTCATAGATGGTGATGTTGGATTGAGTGACGTAGAGTCAAGTACCCGCCATTGGATTTAAATTAGTACTTAATATATTTTTTTTTTGTACGAGCGTATTTCCTTGCAATAAATTTTAATATTTTTAATTGTGGTTTATTTAATGACGCTCGCAACTGCAGAGGTTGAGTGTAAGAGAAGGCCTTACGGCCTTAACTCTGTCAGGTTAAATAAAGCCGTTATTATTATTATTATTATTATTATTATTATTATTATTATTATTATTATTATTATTATTATTATATTAGCGTCGTGGATGTGCCGGAATTTTGTCCCGCAGAAGTTCGTTTACATGCCAGTAAATCTACTGATATGAGCCTGTCGCAATTAAGCACACTTAAATGCCATCGACCTATGCCGAGATCGAACCCGTAACCTCGAGCACAGAGGACCAAACGCTATACCGACTACGCTACCGACGCCGACTTGTTGCGGTAAATGTTCGAGGTCACAGTTAAAAGTAAGCCAAGAAAAAGAAATTCATTATGGCCAATGTATAACAGTTTCTATGCTGCATAATTTAATAAAGTTGTATAATATATAGCTTTCTTTTACAATTCCGTAGATTAACCTAAAATTAACAATAACTTTAAAAATGGAAAGAATGGAATGAAACAACAGAACTACTATAAAAACGTAAATTATAATTGAAGTATAATTTAATTTTTCGGAAATATTCTGGCCTATGAAATTGGAATTGGAATTTAACTGAGGAGGCACGGATGACCCAGCACTGCGACCTATTGAGATCTATTGCGCTAACCCTCGATATGGAATGAGTTGCGTGTCACGATCCCCTACGCGCACCGCCCTAACCACGTGACTCCCTTAACGACCGGCCCCTACAGACGACAGAAATCCATAGGGTATATTCCTGTTTCGGAAAATTCCCCCAAGGCTCCCCCTCCGTCGTTGCGAAGCGAAACTCCTCCCCCAAGTAGGTCCGCCTCGGGTGCTCGTTGCAGAAGCCATCCAACGTCGCTTAACTACATTCCACGGAGGCCGGTCGAGAGAGCCAGCAGCTTCGGAAGGCCGCCTATAGAGTGGTATGAAAAACCAGAAACGGGGTGCTGAGGAAAGGATGATGGGGAGGATAGGAAGTGGCGAAGATGAGTGGGGTTCCAATCGCCTGATAAAGTTACCTGTTACCTAACTTCATGAATTACTCAATGGTTTCAAAAAATATGAATGTTAAAGACATTTGAAAAAAAAAGAAGAAAAACATACAATTTATGGGTTCGGAATGAGAAGGCGGCCACTGGTGTAAAATATCTATGAAGAAGAAACTGAAAGAGAGGAAAGTATATTTATAAGCTAGTGAGCAAACCAAAATATCTATTGTCCTTTTCAAGTCATACAAAATATAATTAATAAAATACTGTTATAATATGAGTATGATATAACTTCTCCGTGTTTCATGATGTGAGAGATGTCGCATAGTAAGTGATAAAGTGATTTTAACAATTATTATTTCATTCTGAATACAAATTCCTTTGTGATAGTTATAACTTTGCTTATGAACGAATGTCATCATATCCTGTAAGAGTGCTGCCTGTCAAAGGTCTTAATATATTCATTTCCCATGTATATTTCTCTCTCGTCTGTGAAACTGTTGACGTTCATACTTGAGGTCTTGGAGACATTCAACCGGAATTAAATATTTAAAACCTTGAAGACAGAGAGGCATGATACCAGTCGCACGAATAAAGCGTCTTCTTTCCACGCTGGACAGTAGAGTTAAAATTCTGATGAGGTCAAATGGAATTTATAGTGTACAACGACGTAAAGTTTCTTCAGAGTAACCCCATTTTCTTTACCACTATTGCACGTTTCTTCGTCAATCTACAACCGTCCTTTTCCGCTTTACATCATATCATAATATTTGGAATGAAAATTTAATTTAATGGCATTCTTATTTCGAACCATATTTGGGACAGGGAAACGTGAGAATCGCCAAAGTATTCTGACGTGACGTCGCATAACATATTTGCATCCCGTTATCTTGAATCCCTGCAGAAACTTTCAGTCAGTCAATAATTACAATGAAATACCTTATATTACTCGTTGCACGAATGATTGCCGGCGGCAGTAGGCGAACTAAAGAATAAATACTGCGTAGGCTAGGAGATGGATGACGCAACGCCAACGTCTCTCTCGAAATCGGCAATCATTCGTGAAACGAGTAACACTTAAGAACAGCCTAAAATCTAACGGATGTTCAAGATGTTACAAGTAATTTTTACATAAATAGATGTAATTTCTACTTCTATCTAGCATGTATACCAGTAGATATACTTAAGGATTGAGATGTGAAATACACAGTTCTCCACATTCGTCTTAGCTTAATCCGTTTGACTGTGAATTAATAACGAAAGTGAAAAGTCATTATCAGAGAAACACTCTGGAAGCCTGGGATAAATTTTCAATGCTGTTGACGATCGTGTTTTCGAAATGGGATTCTTGCCTTCGACTGTACAGATACTGGGAGGTTTATCATAGAGCCTTAAGGGATGGCACTAAAAGAAGAAACTACTCTATAAAACGTTTTGAGATGTGAATTACCTATAAAGATGAACAAAACTAACTGCCGCTCTCGCTCGCTGTGTACATAGCATTTGTCTTTCGAGTCAAAATTTTTCATTGTGGTAGGACGTCTCTTCTATAAGCTTCTTTTAATATCTGCATGGGCCAGAAAGTTTGGTTTGACTCTCAATGCAAGAAAATCACAAGCAATCCTAGCGGGACATCAACGTATATTATGTAATATTACTCTCGCTCTTCCAGTCAAGTTAAACGACACAATAATCCCTTTTGCTTCCTGTGTTAAAAACCTTGGAGTTTACTTTGATACGTATTTAAACTGGAATAACCAAGTAACCCATATTACGGTACCAAAAAAGTGCTTTCCATACTACATTCCTTAAACAGCATTCGAAAATTCCTTCCGCAATCACTCAAGAAAATACTAGTGGAAACACTAGTAATGCCCCAATTCGATTATTGTGATTTTCTACTGACTGACCTCAATGTCAACCAGTCGCAAAAATTACGTGTTCATAATTCTTGTGTTCGCTTCGTCTGCGATGACCGTCGCGCTGACCACATTACCCCATCCTTCCAAACTCTAAACTGGCTCGGCTTAACGAACGTAGAAATTTTCATTCTCTTGTTCTCCTTTTCCAAGTCCTTCACACTTCTACACCTACCTACCTTGCCTCCCGTTTCAGTTACATCATATCATAATCTCTTCACACGCATGCAAGATAGCCTCATACTAGCCATACCAACACATAAGACATCACCGTATTCATCATCATACACAATCTCGCTCTCGCGCTTGTGGAATACCCTACCCAGTGACATCAGAGACTGTCGGAATTTAGTAGCGTTCAAAAGCAAGCTTATTAAGCATTTTCTTACTGCGTAGAGTAGGTTTAATATGTACTTAATCAATAAAAGAAATGCTTCTCTCTTCTTAACTTTTGCAATAAACTGTCTAGCTTTTATTAATCAGTTAATCTTTTAGTACTTTGATTTTTATTGTATCTGTAAATTTAATATTAATTGTAATTATAATTGTAATTGTATTCTTAATATTGTAGTTGTAATCCCCTGGTACAGGGGAAGAGAAGGCCTGATGGCCTTATCTCTACCAGGTTAAATAAATAAATAAAATAAATCACCAAGTTGCATATTTTTCCTCTTGCAACTTGGATTTATGTGGAGCACCTGCTGAACATTTGTTAGGGCTGTTAATTATGTGTAAAAAATCAGAAACAGTCACTGTATTTACAAAATGTGGTTACTTCGAGATTTTCAATATTGCATATTTATGAAATAATTGCTGCTGTATTACGTACTACAAGAATTCAATGGTCACTGTTAGCAACATTGATTTACATCATTGTTGCCATTACTTATCGAATGCCCTAATAGTTACAGACTATGGTAATTGTCTGTCCCATTATAACTGTTGGGATACCTCATTTCTCACCTGATAGAATGCCTTTAAGAATGGAGATTTCGTAAAATTATAAATTAGTTTGTTTTGAGTAATTTAAAATTACAAGTTGCATTTGCGTGTCGCATAACTGTTAACATAGTCTCATGCAATAAATTGGACGGGGCATCGACTTCACTTAGGAAGCTCTCTGGACGTATTATTTCCCTCCGGAGATCGAATTCCAGTATTTCAGTTGGTAACCAATTCTATTCCGGCTTATTGACTTGGCACAGTAATGGGACTAAGTGTACTGCACCTTGATCATCAGACTAAACGCTTCACATCGAAGTTAAACAAGTTGCTGTCTCAACGCTTGCCAGTCTATTAATCGTGAAGCAATATATTTTAATATCTTCACCAATATATTCAATATAAAAACGCATTGTAATGTAAATGTATATTTTCTTACGCATTTGGACGTCATAAGTGAAAAATTATTACTATAGGTATCCTACAAGCAAAACTCAGTTCGGACTCCTCGCGGCGCATGCTATACTCCTCTTACTCCCCTGCAGTAGGCTTGAGAGCATGCTGGAAACGGGAGCATAAGTCATTTGTGCGAGACAGTCACGCCTGCTGGTTTCTGCGCACCGAGTTTTCCTTGTTGAATGCCTATATATATATATATATATATATATATATATATACACACACACACACACACACACACACACACACACAGATACTGGATTACTTTTGTGTACTGTACAACAAATGTGTTATAATTTTTTTTTGTAAATAAATAATAATATGAATTGTATATATGTGACAAGTGCTATTCTAAATAAATGTTGTCTGTGACTAAAGTAATTAAATAACACGAAAATAACAGTGACTGATTTCTCCAGAAGTTGATATAAGGTTTATACAGGGTGTTAAAAAAGGATCGAATATTTTAGGAGGTGATAGCATAAATCAAGACAAGAAAATAATTTCTAATAAACATGGGTCCTAAAACACATACTTTCTGAGATCTGAACACTTGTATGTAGGAGGTGCTTAATGTGACGTACATTCATGGCAATGCATTTCTCTGTCCTACAATACAGCAGACTACCAGATAATCATACCGTAGTTGACACCTCTGGAATAATGATACGTCGTAAGGAATACTAGAAACAAAAGTCTGGTTGCGGATATGAGCGAGGGTCAGCAGAGATGATGATGATGATGGTGGTGATGATGATGATGATGATGATGATGATGATGATGATGATGATGATGATGTGAATTTTCGTAATCAGCATGTGTAGGCTGATGAATATCCCCATGCAGTTTAAGGAACAAGGCATCAGCACCGATCCTCAATCAACGTAAGGGCAGGCGTTCTTGGTGATAGATTAATAGAGTCATACGTGCTACGACCGAGACTTTCAGGACCTTCTTATTAACGTAGTGCCTGCCTTGCGAGAGAATGTGCCATGTCAGCAGAGACTAAAGATTGGATTGGTCGGGGAAGCCCCACACCTTGGCCTGCTCGTTCCCCAAACCTAAACCCCCTAGAATTTTGGTTATGGGGACACATGAAGGAACCAGGTCAATTTCAAAGAGTGCGTGATTCCTTATTCCGAAGGGCAGAGGAATGCATTGCCATGAATGGACGTCACATTGAGCACCTCCTGTGAACAAGTGTTCAGATCTCAGAAAGTATGTGTTGTAGGACCCATGTTTATTGGACATTATTTTCTTGTTTTGATGCATACTAGCACCTCCTAAAATATTGGATACTTTTTTTTAACATTCTGTATAGGTAATTCGTTATCTCGTGAAACCAAACAGTTGCGTGCGCCATAGCATTAAGAACCTTATGCCGGGGGTAAGTGAACTCACTTGCTACAAGTAGAAGCGTAGCGAGGGAGGGAATATTCTTAGTCCACATTCTTCTTCCCCTGACGCACAGATAAGTTTCACGAGATAACGGTCCACACCTGTGGAGTAACGGTCACCGCGTCTGGCCGCGAAACCAAGTGGCCCGGCTTCGAATCCCGGTCGGGGCAAGTTACCTGGTTGAGGTTTTTTCCGGGGTTTTCCCTCAACCCAATATGAGCAAATGCTGGGTAACTTTCGGTGCTGGACGCCGGACTCATTTCACCGGCATTATCACCTTCATTTCATTCAGACGCTAAATAACCTAGATGTTGATAAAATAACCCAATAAAATAAAATAAAAAATAAAATAAAACGAGATACCGAATGGCCTCTACTCTGCATTTGATTGGCAATCCTGACAACCACAAACAATGGTTCGATCCTAACCAACCAGCAAATGCCGATATTACACCTATTTATAATCACAGATAACTTTTCTTAATAAATAGCTAATCCACGGAATTAACATTTCATTATGTGTGCTAATTTTTATGACACTAATAGTCGCGAGGGGTCCCCACAGTCCCCATATTAAAATTGAATTCATTGAAGTATATTTAATCATATTTTGTTGATTTTATATCATTATAACTTCATTTATATGCTTCACAATTACTTTGTTTCAGTTTTGATTAAAAGAAACAACAATGTCTTATATAGTCAGGTATTGTTTGATGCGGGTTCGATTACCGGCGGGATCAGAAACTTTCTTGTAAAATTTCTACCTCGGGACTAGGAGAGATGATGGTGCACAACTTTTAATCACTAAATTGTGTACCAATATGACTGGGTTAAATCCCAAATCTCTTCCGCAGTGCATATGAAGGGAAGACATATGTTACTGTTGATAGTGATTCGTCCGTCGGATGGGGACGTTAAGCCTGGTGGCTCCCTTGGTGCTATTCGATAAGAATAGGCTACGTGCCGACACCGGGTTTCCCCTTCTCCCTTCCTCACCATCATCATCCTCACCCATTTCCTACATTATACTTGCATGAACACTTAATATACACTCACCCTAGTACACGACATAACTCTTCGCACATACACCATGCATAACGTGGCCCGCCGAAGTGGTATGCAATTTGAAAATGGGTCACAGTCCTGCCATCTATCCGCATTATGCGGAACCCGAATCACGTAAAGTGAAGTGGGTAGGCATTAGACACACACACACATACGTATCAGCACTAATACATAGAAATAAGTTTGGAGAAATGTTCTACGACTTGGTTTATAAACAGTACTTCTGTTCAATTTTAATACAATTTCAGAATATTGCAGACAAATACAGACATTACTTTCAAAGAAATACAAACTTTACTATGGTTGTAAGCTGTTTTTAGGTATTATGAAGAAAAATATCTAATCTCTTTTCGTCGTTCAAACTCAGAGTATTTACATGTGCGTATTTCTGTGTCATGTTCTGATCCACTTCTTCATTATCGGATTCTCCATTTTCATCTGTCTGTACTTCGTCCATAAGCTTTCTAATACGAGCTGCTTCTTCTTCAATAATACACATTTTATTGTTCACCACTTAACTTCCCTTACCAACAATAATAGACGAATGAACTGTAAAACATTATAGAAAACAAGAAGAGTGTGATATAATAATGCTGTTACGTTAGTAGTTGCGTAGGGGCCTGAAAAACTCCGAACTTCTTCGAGGCGATCTACAATGCAAATTAACAGTTTAACAGTAGAGGCGAACACTTTATAATTCCGAAAAAGATATTTTAGGAAGGTACTGAAGCGCACACTATTTCATTCCACATTACACTACACAAACACACTTCCACAGGTTGCACAATCAGAAGGCGCGAAAACCGGTAACATCCAATTCTGAAGATAACCTACAACAGGTTGAAACTAGTCAACAACACGGTACCTAATTTTAACACGTGAAAGTAAATACAGTATATATTCCAAAGGAATATATTTGTTACATTACGAATGATTTTAAGAAACGGTGGAAGTTGTGCGGGGCGTAAAAAGGTAGACTTCTGACGAAATATTCTAAATGGTTGAAACATGAAATGAAGAGTCCTTAATAGAAGTCCAGTGGTGTAACATTACGAAATCCATTGCCATCAGTTTCGGGTGATGGCGGTCCAAAAGAACTCTTTCATAAGATAGGACTCAAAATGAAACAAATTATTTTTCCTTAGCTTGATTTTCTGAAAAAGAACTTATGCTCACAATTGAAATGTCCCTCCGTCACCTAAAAATATATATTTTGAAAAAAAGGCATGTTTGGCAGTAAAACCATAATATGGGATAAAAAGCCAAATATTATTTTGTATTTTGGCCACAAAAAATCCGTGTCAGTGTGTGCCAATTTTTTTAAATCTCAGTATAAAAATGAACTTCATGACCGAATTAATTCAGTAATTTCGAATATTGTTCTTACAGTAATGGACAAGAAATAAATTACTTAAAAGTTAAATAAAAAAGTACATACCTTTGGGCACACTTTCCGCGTGCAATTTGGAATATATTTTGCTTAAGTACAATACAGTACGATCTTCCCTTCTATCGATCCAACTTACGACGAGATACGGACCGCCAGAGAGTGTAGCAATCATCAACTTCCGCTATGAACTTTCTGTTGTTAATCTTTTCTAATATATTTTTGTGTTGCGGATTTCTGAAGTACCGGTACTGACATGTGGTTAGTGTTTACAGAGTTAAAAACACCAACTTCAGTGACTTCAAACACATTTTTTTCCTGCTAGATTGAGGTTCTGGACCATTGTGCAGTGTGTGGAGATGAAGGAGAAGAAGATGAAGAATATAACGAGCAGAAGAAAAAGAAGAAGAAGAAGAAGAAGAAAGGGAATATATGAATTTACACCCAAGAACGATAGAAATCGTAGTATGATCAGTCGATAATATCGGCTACTGTAATCGAAATCTGGAATTCTCCCATACGAAAGAGAGCGATGATAACCACTGATATTCACTCAAGTTGCACGTTTAGATCTAGAAAGTGATCAAACTGAGGTCATCAGTGTCAGAAGAAATAGACGAGGCATGAACCAAGAACACATTGTCGAGGTATAAGAATGGAGGGATGGGACGCCTCCCGTTTCGTGTTTCTGTGGCTCGCCTGCAGCCCCTGATAAGCCGGCAGTGCGAATGTCCTGAGCGCTGGAAGAAAAACGCGGCCTGATAGCGTCGCGAGTCTAAAGCTATCTCATCTCCCATACTACGACGTCGTCCTCGTCGGATTTCTTCCAGGCCTGATGAAAAGTAAATGTCTAACCTGGGATAGAAGAGAGGAATTGAAAGTCTTGAAGAGGGAAGGGGAGAGATAATAGCTGAGGTGAGGGATGAAAAGAGTGTCTACATACCAGGGGTAAGAAAACGCTAATGTGTACAGCTGTACAACTTGAACACAAGTAGGAACCAGAGGTAAGTCCAGATGGCTGGATTTTATCAAAGAAAATTTTGAGAGGACAGAAAGAGCGAGGAAACTTAAAGGGGATATACAGGAAAACTCAAGAAACTATACACACTTATCAGTGCTGACTTTTGAGATAACTTTCAGTGGAAGAGTTTACATGAGCATGAGTTCGATTTCCAACACTTGCGGTGTTAAAACGGCACTGTATGATTCAAACTATGGCTACATTTTACTGTGTTTAGTATTATGAAGTGACTGTTAATGATATAATAATTTGAAGTACATTAGCTGTTGGCCAGACTTATAATTTTTATTGGCATTTACTTACACTCAATGTGATCTCCGTTTTATTCAGCATATAGCAATAATTCAGTAGTAGAATTCTTGTCACTCTCAAGTCAACATATCCCTGTTTATAGACACAATCCCAGCAATGATTCTTTCTTTTAAATGTTGAAGATTTTGAGGAAAAAGTAGCACATAATTAATTTCCTTCACATACCTCCTCAATGAAAAAGTCGAAGAGTGAGGTCTGGTGATCTGGGAAGCCAAGCATGGTAGGTAGGTGAGTAGGTGGGTAGGTAGGTAGGTAGGTAGGTAGGTAGGTAGATATGTAGTTAGGTGATGTCTGTGGCAGTAGCACGTCCAAAAGAAAAGAAAAACAGATGTTCAGTGAGGGAAATGCGGACTTCATTACGGAAAGTGATTTCATTATGGAAAAGAGCCGAAGCACCATTTTGTTGGAAAGAGGGTATACTACGGAACAACCTTTGCATTATTGTTATTGAGTTTGTCTTGGCTAGTAATTAAAATACGATTTCAGCTGTGGAGTCGCCATTTTTCCACACTGTCTCCCTTGTCGACGCAAGTATGAAATAAATATCCTTTGACAATAATATAGAAACTTCGAGTTTTGCTGACAATTGATGCATGTAGTCGATAACAGAACATGACGGCCTTCCCTCATACCACTCCCTTAGGCCTACACCCTTATCATGATTTCATTCGTGATTTACTTATAGACGTACGGTGTATGAGAGGTACAGTATAAGATAGGGATGTAGTCCACAATAGAAAAGCTTGAAAACACAATGCAGGAATGAGTATTCATTACTTTCTTTCGAGGAGAGAAGGTCCTTTATTCTTTTGTCATGAAGTTTACCACAGGATTATATTGCAAATAGTTAAGTAAGTTATAAAAGTCTGTTAAAATGGTTCTACAATACTGAGTCACGTGCTAAAAATGTTAAAAGAAAACAATAGTATAAAAACGCAACATTTCAAAGCATTATTCCATTATACCTGAAGGCCTATGATTGCAGCACAGAGCGTTTGTAACTTTGCTTGTTAATTTTCACGAAGTTTCGTATTTTGGGTTTGAAAAATGAAGTTCGTCATTATTTTGTTTGTAGTGCGTAAAAATTCTGAAAAATATGTTTCTATCAGTCAATATTTATTCCCAAAGCGAAAAACGACGTGTCTAGCACATTTTCAAAATATGTCCGCCGCAAGTATATGGATCATGCAAGCCGATCTTCTGATCGTACACATCTGATTTCTTGTTAAAATAACAAAGACCTAAGTGATCAAAGAACTCGAATAAAAAGTATTTGCTACTCATTGGATATGATGTCACTAATAGGTCATCAATGTTTCTTGTAGAGTCTGAAATGGGATATACATTGAAGTTTTTTTTTATATTGCGTATAATAATTGCCTGGAAGTTCAGTGGTAACAGAGACCCTTTTCTCTCACCAGTCATTCAGTGCACTTATTGCAGCATGGTTTGTCGTAGTGTTTTTTGTTAAAATATAAAATAACCTCGTAAATATTCTTAAATGAATCCATGTTTATGTAAGTGTCAATTCTTATTAGCTACTTCAGAAATAAGATTCATAAAAACCAGTATGTGTTGAAATTAGTCAATCACTTTGTAATATGTTTAGGATTTCTTAAGCGTTGGGACACTTTTCAAATTATAGGAACTTCTCCAAAATAAGATTTATATGGAAATGAAAAGGCCATTTCATTGAGACGATAATGTGAGTTAACGTCACTTATGTTGAAATGTACGTAATCATTCAATATAGTTATTTTTTAAGAAAATTTATCGTTCCAAATAAAGGTCTTGCTTCAGCAATCCCCTGAAAATTTCATAACTGTAAATAGTTTTACGTATGAGGCCTATAGACTTTAATTATTGGAATTTTTTTTTAAATATATCGTCATTTCCCCTAACTTTTGGGTTCACACATTTGCCTGTTCCGGTTTTATAACAGATCCTTCCATCTCTTTTTTGATCTTCCAACGTCTCGTCTTCCTCATGATTTATATTGGTATGCTCTCCTGGTCAGTCTGTGGAATCCATTCTGTTTACATTTATTGTATCTAATTAATGCTATAACCTTCAGTTTACAGTTTATTTGGTGTGTTCCTAATTCCGATCATATGTCTTAATTTTTCAAATGATCCAGTCTTGCGCAACCTTTGTTCCTCTAAAAAATGTCATTTCCGTAACCTATATTCTCCTTTGAATTCCTTTTTTTCTGGACACTCATGTTTCATTCACATATAGTGAAGGTTGCGTACAGTATGCCTAGTCACTGACTTATAAACTTATTCTTGTTTATTTTATTATTTTGTTTTTCTAGGTTCTGCGTTTGGTACCACAAATAATTTGAGATTTATGCCTGTCATTTTTTAGTAATGGGTTTTCTGTCTGTATTTCTGTATTTATATCGTAATTCAGATAATTCAAGTTTAATATTTGTTCGGTAGTCTTATTATCCGGTACTATTTTTTGATAAGATTAATTATTTTAGCCTGAATGTCATTATTTTAATTTTTATGTCCTGATATCTTCCGTATTAAAATTGTGAAACAGAAACGGCAGTTACACATGAAAATTGTAGATCAATTTCTGCGTAATAACTTTGTTTGAATTAAATATCTTTATTCTTTGTGAATACAACTTAAATAAATGTTCACCTTTTTGAAAAATAACTCGACAGCTTCATTCTCACATATGCATGAAAAGCTAGTTCACAAGGCAGTGAATGAAACATAAATCTTCAATAATTAATATAGTATTTCAATACCGTACTTGGTGTGTATACTACATGCAGTAGCATGAACTGATATCACGAAGTCAAAAGGAGGATAGCAATAGAAAATGAAGCATCTACTGCAGGTTTATGGAAAAAGAACTAAGGAAGAGACTAGTGAAGTACTTTGTATGGAGTGTGGTATTTTATGGGGAAGAAACAGGACATTACGATGAAGTGAAGAAAACCGACCAGTAGCATTTGAAATGTGAATATGGAAAAGAATGGAGCGTGTGAAATGGACAGACAAAATAAGAAATGAAGCTGTGCTAGAAAGAGTGAGTGAATAAAGAATAATGCTAAGACTGATCAGGAAGAGAAAAAAGGATTTGTTTGGGTCATTGGCTGAGAAGAAACTGCCTACTAAAGTATATTGCTGGTGAACGGGAGAAAAGTTCAATCTGGAAGAAGATATGAGATGATAAAGAAAGGCAGGAAGGAAGAAATATTGGAGAATACTAGGTTTGCAATGAAAGAGCTGCCTTTGGGCACAACACTATGAATTAATTAATTGATATCAACTGTATTATTTTTTCATTTCATGACAGGTACTTGATTCATGTCATTCACCCGGAGTACCATCATTGGACGATGCGCCAATGCCTTATTTCTTTTAGTCGTATACCATTTGAGGCGAACTACATAGCACCATGTGATGATTAATGGTGAAGCAATGATAGAATAGTGGTAGAGAAAATGGAAGAAACCCGCGAAAAGCTTCCACCAAGCATCGTCTTCATTCAATGCAAATTTCATTTAGACCTAAAGGAACTCGAACCTTGGTTTCCAGCGTGAAAAGTCGAAGCACTAGTCGTTCGGCTAAAGGTGTACCGAACTATTAAAATGGAAATCTTGAAGAGGGTATGTCTAGATTTCACGTGATAGATCCTTGGGAATGTAAGACACAGATTCTCTGAGGAGTGAGTATGATTTTCAATTTTATTATTTTCATAGGTTCAGAATAACTAAAACATTGCCATGGAAACTGACTATATGAATTTAATCCAAAGGAGCGAACCTAATTTTATTATTACTCTGTGTTATTTACAAGCAGGCAATGACACATGAAACGTTCAAGGCATACTGCTTTAACATTCCATTCCAATTCTTTATTGGACCTCAATGTTTGTCTATTTCTGTGTAATGTTATATGTTGTCGCAGTTGACATGATAGTGTCGGGCTATCTCATATGAAGGAATTTAATTTCAAATTGGACAAAGTTCAAGTAAACCGATAGAGATAAATACGGCAGGCCATGAAGATATGTCTGATATAATACCAAAGATCACAATAATACTACTGCAAATGATCTCTCTTGGTATTGCGGTATATAATGAAAACAAATATTTATTCTAACATTTCACTGTTTATCATAAGACATAACGAAGATTTATGAAAATAGAGGCTTCGTAAGGGGAAATGTGAAGTTGCAGGAAAGAAAACCAAATAAAGTAATACGAAATGAAAATGGATGGGCGAACAGTGTAGAGAGAGAAAAGGAAGCTCTGGAAAAACGTGCAATGAATAAAACTTCCATTGCCATAGGGGAGTATCTTAAATATTTAATGATCTGCATTAACTATCATTTTTTAATTTTAAAATACCACAATATAGTCAACTCTAACAGAACATTATAAGTCTGCAAAATGCTAAGTTAATTTAAAATGCTACTTAACGGCATACATAAAAACAATAGTTCAGTTCCTTGTGAATTGTAACGTAATGTTTGAATCTTCAAAATTAATCGCAGCTATGTATTAGGAGTGCTTTAGATTCTTATGTAACATAACATAAGTATCTAAGTATTAAAAAAAGGGCATCAGAGAAACCCTGACTACAATTAAATGAAGAAAAGAACATACCCGCGGCAGAGCAAGAAGTCACATACATACATACATACATACATACATACATACATACATACATACATACATACATACATACATACATACATACATATATTCTCTTAACATTCTTCTCATATCTCAGGAAGTTTATAAATAAACATTAAAATACAGTATAACACGAAATAATATAGAAATGGCTTAAAGAGTTGCTCTTCATCTAGTATTAAAGTTTTGACACGGGTCATGTAAGCAAAACTTCAAAATTCCATTATAGAGAGAAAAAATAGACAATGTTACATGACGTACATTTGTGTTGCTTTATTCAGAAACCGACGTAGTGATGTTTTTACAACTCTGGATATGGTATGAAACAGTTGTCGGCATAAGCGCATTGTTTAACGAGGTTGTTTTGCTGCGTCACATTTAGAATTTGTGCTAAAATTATCGACATTTCTATTGTTAGTGGACAAACAAAACATTGTCGGGTATATGTAGATTCAGTTAATGCTTTCAAACCAAAGCTACTGCCAATTCGAATCCAAATGCAAAGAGAATAAAGACTAAAATTAATATAGAAAGCTTCACATAGTTTTCACTGATTATAAGCGTGGCTATTGTGTAGTAAATTGTTAGAAACGATAGTAATTCATCAAGCGAAACTAATTTGTATATAAAAAAGCAGTTTAAATGTTGCATTTTTTTTTATAGATTTTGTTTTTTTAAATTACACCTATACATAATGCAGTAATAATACAGTGTTCTTCAAAATAATTAGTCTCATAAATAATAAATTTTATATAGAATATGAGTACTAATGCAGGTTTTTAAGGAATCAATGAATTATAGCCAATTTTGTATGTGTAGGCCTATGTATGTATTTATTCACACTGCAAATGGGTATATAGCCTATCCGGTGGCAGTGGTAACTAATTACAATCAATAGTGACAGTTAATAATAAACACAATTAATGAAAAATACAATTAATAATAATACTAATAAAATAATTAATAATAATAGTAATGGTAATAATAATTTTCCATAACCTTCCAATGTTAGATCCACTGAAATGAAGAATCATCTCTATGATGTATCGAATGTATTATAACACAAAATTTCACCAATCTTCTAACAAAAGAATACTTTCTTGAACGTGGCCTATAATAGCATCAAGAAAATGTTCTTGGGGTTACACAGTTACCTATTTGACTGGAATGAAACTATACGCGAATGCCTTCAAAATAATATATTTTGGCACATGTACATGGAAACTTCTGTTTTTTTTTTCATAATATATTATTGATTAGAAACTCCTTTTTTGCTGAACGCTTTGGCAAAAATATTATTACGATTCATTTTCCGTATGAATACCGCAAAGTTTTCATAAGAATATAAACAGGTTCGACGAACTAGACCTACTATAAGGTCAATGTAGTTAGTATTAATAGATTATCACTCCGAGGCTACAAAAATCTCAATAGTCCGTGATTTATTTAATAAATTAATTAATTCACATAGAATTTCCATATAGTTTTACTAAGAAATATTGTATGTAACTAGTATGAAAGTGTCTTTCTCGCAATCGCACTCAGAAATGTCACTTTCTGTCCTAGTTAGCCTCCGTACGTAATAGTTATAGGGTTGGTCCATAAGATCGTAGCGTTTTTGTTTCGCGTGTTGGTACTTCGTTTTCTATGGGTTCATTTATCGATTGCCATTTCTAATTTGAAGTTAAATTGTTGTGCTTGAGTTTACATATTGAAGTTTTCATTTTTGCAGATACTGAGTGGAGCCGTTGACGCCAGAAATTGGAATGTCAAGTGGAGGAGGTGGAACATTTCCGTCATATTCTTCTTTTTGAGTTCAGTTGAGGGGTGAAAGCAGCCAGAAACATTTGCTCCATGTATAGGGACAATATCATCGGTAAAAGCACGGCAAGAAAATAGTTTTCTCGTTTTAAGAAGAGCCGTTTTTACTTAGTGACACTCCAAGTTCAGGAAGACCTTCGGAGTTTGATGAAGACCGTTCAAAAACACATTTTTTTAGTTGGTTATTTAACGACGCTGTATCAACTACTAGGTTATTTATCGTCGATGAGATTGGTGATAGCGAGATGATATTTGGCGAGATGAGGCCGAGGATTCGCCATAGATTACCTTGCATTCACATTACGGTTTGGGAAAATCTCGGAAAAAACACAACCACGTAATCAGCCCAAGCGGGTATCGAAACCGCGCCCGAACGCAACTTCAGACCGGCAGGCAAGCGCCTTAACCACTGAGCACAATGATTGATTCATTAATGGTTCATATCAATATTATATCCTTGAATAAAACTAATTTTCTTAAATCATATCTCTTTCAAAAATATATATTGTCAATGATTACAGAGCTTAAACAGCCAACATCATAATTAGCTTAATTCTTTTACAACGTATCAATATGAGCGGACCACTGCATTCATTCAGCGCGCGCACACACACACACACACACACACACATATGTGTGTGTTCCTTCATTTAACTAAAAACATTAGACATGTAGAATGTAATTCATACTTTAACTACATCAAATGAAATAATTCCTCTTAAGAATTAAGGCTGGTTCACAATAAACCGGAAACGGAAACGACAACGAGAACGGAAATAATGTTAAAATAAATGCATTGAAATGTGAACATTCACAATAGTTAATTGTGAATGCTCACATTTAAATACATTTATTTTAATAATATTTCCGTTCTCGTTCTCGTTGTTGTTTCTGTTCCCGTTCTATTGTGAACCAGTCTTAACTTGGGAAACATGCATCTGCAAAATACGAAACAACTATATAGAGAAGAAGTTTTAATTTGATTCAAAATATAATTATATATACTGTATGTACTAGTATATACAAACACAATTCATCATAACATCACAAATATTAATGAACAATTAATAACAACGTCAAAAATGTTTTCATATGAAATTAAACTTCAACATATATGTACAAGTATGACAATATTTTATATTTTATCAATTTCAGCTTTTAACAGTGTTAACCAACACATATAACAAATATTGTAACATGAATTCAATGTATACATACACCATGTTTCATACAATTCTGGCAAATTAGTAATTCAAATGCAAATTAATTGAAATCAACATATTCCTTATAACTATATTAAACTATCACTACATGTAACTCATGACTTTACTTATTACTGTTACACAATATATTTAAATCGTTTTATTTATTTAACTAGCTAGCCAGCTAGCTAGTGAGTACAAATTAAAATTATAAAACAAAAATGTTTCTAGGCACTACCGTAAGAGCCAGGCTCGTATACGGTGTGGTTTTAGCCAATAATAAATTAATATTTCGTTACAAAAGTGAATACGTTCTACATTGTACTTATGTTAGATATCGTTAAACAGTTATGTATCTGATGATGCCGTACAGGCGAAAACGTTTATACTTTTCTTTTATTAATATGTAGCAAATGTTAATTTGCAATAAGAATAATAAGTCATAAGATTGAAAATTTTAAATAAATATATTTCATATTACTTTACATGGTAAGACAATTAAAAATTGAAAGATTTGTGTAACCCATCAATGTGTATTCTTTTAGGCAATATAAAATTGTAATTCGAAGGCTAGAAGAGTATTTAAGACATAAAATTATTTGTGAAAACATTCCGGATACATTCCACGATAGGGGCTTCATAATGACATTACATTCCGTTATGTATAACCAGTTACATTCACATGTTCTCAAAGACATGCTAATATACGCGTGACGGAGAAACATGTGAGAAAGTTTGATAACGTTCTTGCAACAATGTTGCATGTTGGAAACAGTGTGTGTGTAACAGAAAAGTGTGAAAACCCAGCCTATATAAAATATTTGTACTGTTCAATTGCTCTTTCTCAAGACAATTTCATTTCCAAAACCACACTATCATATTTATGGTGAGTCACAAAGTTAATACATATTTTAAATTCGTATTGAATTTGTATTTCAGCAAGAGTACTCTATTAATGTGAGTTAAGAGAAAAAGAAAATAGACGAGAGATTTAATGGCAGAGATGTGATACGGTCGCGGAACTGTGAGGATCCGAGTGCGCGCAAGAAGCGGTATAAGTAGCATCGATGTTCAAGTCAATATATTTCGTAAACGAGAAAAAAGCGAAACGAACGTCTACCACCACGTTTCTTAGCGAACAAAAATTAGCTTCAATATGCATTTTCATTAAATTCAAGCACCATAGTCTGGGATGGCTCCCTTGTAAGCCACAACGTATGCCTGGTCGCCATAACTACGAAAATAGAAATTTCATATCGAGATTAACCTCATCTCGATACAGATAGCAGATAGTAGGGCCTAAACAAGTAAATTTCAGTATGGGAGGAAAAAATAAGCTTATAATATTAATGCAAAAATGTCTTATATTTGCATAGTATTTTCAAAGTAAAAATAGGATAGTGAAAAAAAATCTAATGCGAAAAATGATTACTAAGAGAATGTTTGCATTTTCATTAATTTAATCTGTATATGTATTAGTTTCGTGTTCACAAAGGATGACTCCTTTATGAAGCCTGCAGGTAGGTGTTAGTACGGAAAGCCCTGAAGAACAATGCAGTAAAAATCGTAGAGGCGCACACGTGTGTAATATTTCATAACCTACAGCAACTGGGGCCTATTCTCGACCAATAATCGATACCTGAAAATCGTGTGCGCCACATGATACTATTATTTCCATACAACTGTAACAAAAGACTGCTAAAAAACCAGCGTCGAATACACCTACAAAATACTGTAAGCGAAGAAGAGAACATGTTCAATGATTTAGTAGATATTTCAGCCGACAACCCCAAAACTCGTAAATCGGCGCTATACATCATTGATGTTTGTCGTGATTTATTCAGTAATTCATTCCGAACGAAACCATTTTAAAATAAAGTATGATATTCCATAATGAGACATCCTATACAAATCGTTATATTATTACACTAACGTAAAATCAAATCTATTAATCAGTACTGAATTGAAAATATGATACAAAATTTAATAAAACAGTTTAAAAAATTAGCATATGAATACAATTTGTATTTTTTTTCCTTTAAAAACCAACATAATCGCTTTCGAAAGACATACAAGATTTTACATCTTGATTACACAACTTTTAACACTGTATCACTTCGGAATATGTATGGTAAGACTTTCCTGTGTTAAATTTCAACGTACCTCGTTTACATATTTCGACCTATTTATGGGTCATCTACAGAACTGGTCGTTGTTGGTATTGGCGCCACTTGTTCTGTTTCCTGTGAGGATGTGTTCCTGTGGAATAGTGTAGAGTCAAAGTGTGTGTGTTTTGAAGTTGAGTTGTGTGTTGAGAATTTCGTTGGGGTGTGTTTTTGTGTGTTTGTATATTTCATGTTGTTCTAGTGTGTTTAGTTTCTGGCTTTTTGGTTAGATGTGTAGTATTCCCATGTCTGTGTTGATGTCTCTGTGGGTGTGGTTAGCATTTGTGATGTGTTCTGCATATGTGGAGGTGTTTTGTAATTTTGTTATGGCTGTGATGTGTTCTTTGTAACGTGTTTGAAACGATCTGCCTGTCTGTCCTATGTAGAAGTTGTTGCAGGTGTTACATTTGAGTTTGTATACGCCTGTGTGGTTGTATTTGGTTGTATTTGTACATCAACACATAAACAATATACACCCAAAGCTACACTACACAATAGAAATTGAAAACAACAAATCCACAAATTTTCTAGATATCACAATAACAAAAGTAGACAACAAACACACATTCAAAGTATACAGAAAACACACAACAACAACAACACATACACAACACATCCAACCACCCCACACAACACAAACAAGCAGCATTCCGAACAATGGTACACAGACTACTCAACATACCAATGAACGAACAAGATTACAACGAAGAGCTAAACACAATCAAATACATAGCACAAGAAAACAGATACAACCCTAACTTAATAGACAACATAATACTTAAAACAAAACATAGTCACAAAAAACATAAGAATACAACACAAACACAAGAACACAAAAAATACATCACACTAACATACAAAAACAAATACACACATAAAATTGCAACCTCATTCAAGAAATTAAATTACAACATCGCATACAGAACAAATAACACTCTACAAAATCATCTCAACACACAAACAACACAAACGAACAAATACAACCACACAGGCGTATACAAACTCAAATGTAACACCTGCAACAACTTCTACATAGGACAGACAGGCAGATCGTTTCAAACACGTTACAAAGAACACATCACAGCCATAACAAAATTACAAAACACCTCCACATAGTAGAACACATCACAAATGCTAACCACACCCACAGAGACATCAACACAGACATGGAAATACTACACATCCAACCAAAAGCCAGAAACTAAACACACTAGAACAATATGAAATATACAGACACACAAAAACACACCCCAACGAAATTCTCAACACACAACTCAACTTCAAAATACACACACTCTTTGACTCTACACTATACCAAAGGAACACACCCTCACAGGAAACAGAACAAATGGCGCCAAGACAAACAACAACCAGTTCTGAAGATGACCCATAAATAGGTCGAAACATGTGAACGAGGTACGTTGAAATTTAACACAGGAAAGTCTTACCATACATATTCCAGACAAGATTTAATAGCAAATTGATGACGAATTCCTACATTTTAACACCTGCCTTGTCAAGTGTCTTGCACAAAGTAATCGTTTATTTATGAAAACCATCATCATGCTAACTACACGATACCTCCGTTCTGGTTCAATGATCGTTCACCTCTGCTGAAACAAGTGAACATGAGGCCAGCAGTCGAAGGGTGGATACGAGTTGAGTCCGAATAAATACATAGGCCTACTTTAAACATTCAGTACTAGTTAGGTCCCGAGATAAATAGGGTACAGTACTAGCACAGTCCAGTGTATACAGTCACGAAGCTTAAGTTGTGGGAGTACTAGGAACAATATACTGTGCCGGTACTATTTCGCATTGTCTGTAATGAGGCGATAGTAGCGATCCTAATGGTTAGGAACTATCTATGGATACATATTCCCTACACTTTGAGCTTCGCGACTGTATATTCCAGATTGTGTGGCACTTACTAGTTTGGCCCTTTCCGTGTAGGTACTTGTGCTTTTATACATGGATGTTAAGATGCACCTAAATATTAATCAACAGTAATCTCACTAGAGGTTTTGAATTATCTAGATAATATAAAAATTCGAGTGAGATTTAATATATTGAGTATTACACGATTAGAAAGAAGTAAATAAAAATTAAAAGAAATAAAGTACTCTAATACAATAAAATATTGACTTACTAAAATTCTATTTCACTAATGTCAGCTTCACCAAAACATTTGGACGGAGCCGCCATTTTCAGTTGATATTTATGCGGGAAATAATTGACGATCGCAAAGCATGTTTTATGGTACTGTAAAAAATTTTCAGTTCGTAATGTTGGCAAACGAAGAAACAAATGATAGGAAAGTGATAAAATTGTAGCGATAAACAGACATGATTGGTTGATATACGTTCTTTCGTACCGTTTTATTGGTAAAAAGTAGTACGATGGAGTAAGATTGTAATAGTCAACAGTAATCTCACTAGACGTTGTGATTTATCTATAGAAAATGAAAATTCGAGTGAGATTTAATTGATTATTACATGATTAGAAGAAAGTATATAAAGATTAGAAGAAATAAAGTACTCTAATACAATAAAATATTGACTTAATAAAATTCTGTTTCACTAATGTTAACTTCACCAAAACGTTTGAACGGAGCCGCCATTGTCAGTTGACTATGAGGTAAACAAATGACGATCGCAAAGCATGTTTTATAGTACCGTAAAGATTTTGCGGTTTAAAATGTTGGCAAACAAAGAAACAAATGCTAGGGAAGTGGTAAAATTGTAGCGATAAACAGCCATCGTTGATTGAAACACGTCATTTCGTACCATTTTATTGGTCAAAAGTAGTATGACATAGTAAAAGTGTAATAGTCAACAGTAGTTTAACTAGAGGTTTTGATTTATCTAGAGAAAATGAAAACTCGAGTGAGATTTAATTAATTATTACATGATTAGAAGAAATTACCGGTATATAAAGATTAGAAGAAATAAAGTATTCTAATACAATAAAATATTGACTTACTAAAATTCTATTTCACTAATGTTAGCTTCACCAAAACGTTTGAACGGAGCACCATTTTCAGTTGACTATGCGGTAAACAAATGACGATCGCAAAGCATGTTTCATAGTACCGTAAAGAATTTTCAGTTTAAAATGTTGGCAAGGAAAGAAATAAATGGTACGGAGGTGATAAAAACAGAAGAAAGTACATAAAGAACAGAAGAAATAAAGTACTGTACTCTAATACAATAAAATAGGTATTGATTGACTTTTTGTTCTCTTGTACGGAGGAGGGACCCGAAGATTTCCACTGCAGCTTGAGGTTTATTTTGCTTACCACTCCTATTCTTGTGAATAATTGGGTAGCCGAACGGCCGCGCTCTTGTACAAGTACAGCACGCTGCACCGTGAACTGAACCCGGGCTATGATATGGATGATCATGATATGTGAATTAATGATAGCGAGGTTCAACGCCGAAAGTTACCCAGTAATGATGCTTCAATTGATTGAAGGGAAAACCCCGGAATAAAATTCCCAACCAGGTAATTTGTCCCAACCAGGATTTGAATCTGGGCCCGCTCGTTTCGTAGCCAGATGTGCAGACCATTACTCCACAGCTGTGGGCTATTAATTGACTTACTAAATTCTCTTTCACTAATGTTAGCTTGACCAAAACGTTTGAACGGAGCCGCTATTTTCAGTTGACTATCTATGAGGGAAACAAATGACGATCGCAAAACATGTTTTATAAAACCTGTCGTAAAGAATTTGCAGTTTGAAATGCTGGCAAACAAAGAAGAAAATGCTAGGGAAGTGATAAAATTGTAGCGATAAACAGCCATGATTGATTGAAACACGTTCTTCAGTACCGTTTCATTGGTCAAAAGTAGCATGACGTAGTAAAAGTGTAATAGTTACTTTAAATATGTGAGTCGGTTGCAGTCATAGTTCATATATCATGTTGGTGCTAATTACTGTGAATCAGTCCACTGCTATCCAGTGCCGATTACGAGCGTACCTTTAAACAGGTTGGTATGTAATAAACTGAACTTGTCATTCTACCCTGAAAGAGTGTATGTGGACTTTGAAAAGGCTATACACATTGCAATATCGACTGTATGGCTAGATACTGAAATCAAAGGTTGCAGATTTCATTTAGGACAAAGTTGGTGACGATATATTCAGAAAGTAGGTTCATCATCAGAATACAAGAACAATACAGATATTGGAGGATATCTCAAGTGATTTTTTGGCCTTCCATTTCAGTCACCGCAAGAAATGGATGGTCGTTTCAATGATGAATTAATGAGTACTGAACCACAAGATCAAAGAGTGCAGGAATTAACAGATTGCATTCTAGAAGAATACATTAAACCTGGTGCTGCTTTTCCACCAAGAAATATGGGCTGAATTCAAACGAATAGTCGAAAGAACAACAAACAGCTGTGAGTCATTTCATGCAAAGTTGAATGCTTTATTCTATACAGCTCATCATAAGATTTTTCAAAATATAGAGGTATTAAAAATCCAGATTAACACATAGGTACGTGATATTAAAAGTGCAGCATGAAAGACGAGTCGGCATCGGTAGCGCATTTGGTATAGAGCTAGCTTTCTATGCTACAGGTTGCGGGTTCGATCCCGACCCAGGTCGAGGGCATTTAAGTGTGTTTAAATGCAACAGGCTCATGTCAGTGGTTTTACTGGCATGTAAAAGAACCTCTGCGGTACAAAATTCCGGCACATCGGCGACGCTGATATAACCTCTGCAGTTGCGAGCGTCGTTGAATAAAACATTATTAAAAAAAAAGACGATGAAGGGGGAATTTATATGAAAGAAGACGAACGGCAAAATTTCAAACTCAATCAGTAGATTCAAGTATATAAATGCACTGTCTTATAAATTTTTCCCGAAGAGAGTTTTAGTAACAACTAATTTTCTTTTATTTTCATTATATATTATATTTATAATGATTAAAGTAGGGATATTTGTCGATTTTAGACTTAAAATCTTGTTATATGCATGAAGGGGTGAGAATGATATAGTCCTAAGCCACACAGACAAGATTTAGCAGGAGAGTGCATTGAAAGTTCAAATTCCATAATTTATTCAGCGTATACTTAAGTCATTTGTTGAGTAAATTGTTTAATGTGTTACTATTAGCTTCCCCATATGTATAAGAAATGAATTCGCACAAAAACTATTTTTTGTTTAGAGTATGGCTTTGGACTATTTCATTCTCATCCATTCATGCCCTAGTTTTATAGAGAACTTAAGATGGAATTTGGAATTATGATTTCATTCATTCGTTCGTTCATTTATTCACTCATTCATTCATTAATAGTGTTCTGCCCAAGGACAGGTCTTTCACTGCAAACCTAGGATTCTCCAGTCTTCCCTATTTTCTGCCTTTCTCTTTATCTCCTTATATGATCCACATATGAATTTCGTCTATCATCTGATATTTTCTTTTACCACGAACTCTTCTCCCGTTCATCATTCCTTCCAGTGCATCCTTCAGTAGGCTGTTTCTTCTCACCAGTGACCCAGCCAAATCCTTTTCCTCTTCTTGATCAGTTTCAGCATCATTCTTTCTTCATCCTCTCGTTCCAACACAGCTTCGTTTCTTACTCTGTCCATTTCACACGCTTCATCCTTCTCCATATCCACATTTCAAATGCTTCTCTTCACTTCGTCGTAATATCCATGTTTCCTCCCCATTCAATGCCACACTCCACACAAAGCACTTCACTAGTCTCTTTCTCAGTTATTTTTCCAGAGGTCTGCAGAAGATGCTCGTTTTTCTATTAAAAGCTTCCTTTGCCATTGCTATACTCCTTTTGACTTCTTGACTGCAGCTCATGTTACTGTTTATACAGGGACATCATTTTATTTTTACTAACATTTCTAATATTAACCTGGCTATGCCTTTGCCTTAAAGGATGTGAACCGGAAACACCATTCGCTGCCCTCTTCCACGACTGGAGTTCAATGATACTGGCGTAAGATACAAACAAATCACTTTACTAGGTATAGGAGGGATGAAAAGTAGTTCATCCATTTACGTAAAGTAGAAAATATCGAGATTTTGAGTTTGTTAATTTTCATTAGGTTTTTCTTTAATCAAAATATACTACAGTATTAACAATAAGTGTTTTTACTCACGAACTGAGCTGTCCGTTCGGACGTATTAATTATGCAGTGTATATTATACTGTCTAGAGCACATTAGCGTACAATATAGAGAAAGGCGTTAAATTGAAAAATAATCATAATATGGATATTTAAACACATTTTTGAAAATGGTGGCCGTTCATTTCGATACAGGTTTCAGTTCTTTTTTGCATATTATCACACATAGACTATTATACCTAATTACAGTTACCAGTTTCGTCCTTCGTACTAGTAACTCATGTTGAAATAATTGTGTACCTACTCTATAAAAGATTACCTTACGTACTGTAAATTCGATCTTCACTTCTGCCCGATCTAAAAAGATAAAATTATTCAGACATGCTATCTACTGTCCATCCAAGTGGTTTTGTCGCAGGGTCGTAGAAAGGGGGGAAATTACGTGACAGTTAATTAATTAACGAGACCCTTTTATTGAAGTTATTTTAAACAGTTGTATAATATTACGTAGACGTCCAAATCCTAACAGAAATTAATGTTTTCAGAAAAGAGCTAAGACAGCCCAGCCACAAAGGGACGGGCAGAAGTGAGTAGGGGAAACCGGGATGCGACATAGGCAATCGGACGACAGTACCTGTGCGAGAATATGATTCAATATTGAAAGCGAACATATTTCTGGAACGTACTATACCCACTAACTCAGTACTGTTTGTGTTTACTATGACCGTAATGAGACTTTGACTGCATACGTTTGGTTTTGTATGGAGTACGGTTGGAAGTTTACTAGTAGAGGGGGTGGGAGTGAAGTACATTAAAAAACTCAGGTACAATAAAAATTGAAGTAAAAATAAAATAATGTCCCTATAGTGCACCCAAAGTATTTGAAACTCTCCATTTTATCTACTGTCTCAATTAGAATTCGCAAGTTTATCTTCTTTACTTTTCTTCCTATGGCCATGTTCTTCGTCTTGTTGGCATTTATCTTCATTCTATACTGCTCACAGCTGTCATTTAGCTCCAGTAGCATATCCCTTAGTATCATTTCCTCTAACAACGCCATATCATCAGCAAATCTCATACACCTTGTTCTTCTTCTTCCTACTATCACTCCTCCCATGTTCTGAAAACAGTTCTTTATTAAATCCTCCAAGTAGATGTTGAACAGGGTAGGTGATAAAAGGCATCGTTGTCGTACTTCTGTCACTATTTCACTTCCTTCTGACATTTTTTCTCCTATCCAGACTTTGACTCATTTCTTCAATAGGAAATACACCAAAATAGCGAACGAAGTTAGAATGTAAACTATTTTGGCAATAATTTTGCTTTTTAATTAAATCCTTCCAGTTGATAAAGTTGTTGGTATCGAAAGAGACATATCTTGTCAGAGAACAATAACGTTGAAGTTTTCTTGCAGTCTTATGTAACTTACTCCTATATATAACTCATGAAAAATAAAACAAATCCATTCCGAACTTTTTTGGATTTGTTTCTCGTCCATTTTCCTTCTCTCTTAAACTGTCTCTTTTCGAGAGAAATCTGTTCTCCCTCAAATGTCGCTAGCCCAATCGTAATAATTATTTTGACACTACTCCGAACTCTGACATTTCAAAAAAGAATCGAGAGACAGACTTTTAATGCAACTTTCTTTTCCTTTCAACTTTCTGTCGGAGCTGAAATAACCCAGCGGTCCGTTCCGCGGTGTGATCAAACTCATTTTCTTTCAACAAAAGTTTAGTCACATATTTTCCCCATCACCGAAGACTTTCTTCGTTATGTGAAGTTACAAAGGAATTCTCTTTTATTTCCTTGTCTTCTTTTTAACGTGACCTCTTTATTGTCACGCTTCTTGTGTGATTCGCTTTGTTTAGCTTTGTTGCATCTGATTCTGCGTTATGATTATTTCGCAACTTTTTTCCTCAAACCTTATGAAATAAAGTTGTTCAGGCTGTTTCGTACGTATTCCCATTTGTGCTATGGTGCTGTTATCTTGTAAAACTTTCTGAATACAAGCTGCAAAAGAACATTACTGCACTATCGAATTAAATTGTACCAGGTAATGGGATCACAACATCCACTACTTGAAATATTTCCTGAAGAGAATGTGTTATGTATAGAATTAAATTCTACTGTTTATTTGGGTATTTCTGTCATGTTCTCTTGAGCGTGAAGCGACTGATTAATTTAGTGTATAATTCTTTAGAATATGGGATACTGTAACACTGGTGAGGAAAGACTTTTTTTTTTTGCTTGGTTATTTAACGACAGTGTATCAACTACGAGGTTATTTAGCGTCGATAGGATTGATGATCGTGAGATAGTATTTGGAGAGATGAGACCGAGGATTCGCCATAGATTACCTGACATTTGCCTTACGGTTGGGGAAAACCTCGGAAAAAACCCAACCAGGTAATCAGCCCAAGCGGAAATCGAAACCGCGCCCGAGCGCAACTCGGGATCTGTAGCCAAGCGCCTTAGCCGACTGAGCTATACCGGTGACTAAGACATTCTTTGCATATCCCAGTGTAACCCAAGGGTTACCGGGTTGCATATCGTAGGAAGATTGCAATGAGCCTTTGAATAGCAATATTTATTACACACTATTTTTGTACTATCAATATTTAAAAATAGAACAAAAATAATTCAATAGAATTGTTAAAAACTCACTCTCCTACAAAACTCAAATTAAGTATTATGTCAACTACGTTTCCATAGTAGAGGAAAATGTCTTTTGTGATCATTATTGCTTGTTTGAAGTATTGAATTGTAATTTGTTAATCTGATTAATCTGTCTGAAAATAAGAATTATTCAATAATATAAAGAATTTGGTTCCCAATTTACCCGAATTCCCTTACATTGAATTAATTTAACACAGTGTGCTGCTTGCAGTATAACTTAAATATTAATGTGAGTAGCATATAATTTAGTATGTTTCAATGTTTAACTAAAATTACATAAAATGTTTTCTTTCATTGAATTTAGGAAAAAGTTAGAAAAAGTAGATTACTGCTGCTAAGCTGTATCTTTCATTTCTAAAATTAGTAGTAAAAGTAATACAGAGGGTTGTTTCCGATCTCTAAAAACGAATTTGATTGACGTCATGTGCGTCAGGAATCACACCGACAGATGAATTTCGGCGAGAGGTGACAGACCAATAGTGAGTGATTTCATAATCAGAGTGCACGGTGTATCACAGTAGCAATGCCCAAGAAAATCGAGCTTTTTTGGGAAGGGTACATAACAACCCTTTCCCTGTACTCCAAGTACAGTTACGTGAAAATCATAGGGGCCTGCAATAAACGTGGTTTCTTATTTCCAAGGAAGGCACCTTGTGTGTACCTAATAAGACTGACAAAGCTCGGATGATATTAATTCCAGAGTGGAAAAACAAGCAAATCACTCACTACTGGTCTGTCACCTCGCACCACAATTCATCTGTCGTGTGACTCCTGACGCACATGATGTCATTCAAATTCGTTATCAGAGATCGGAAAAAAAAACACTGTATTTCAATGTAGTAGTACGAAGAATCATTTACGAGCAAGAGACATAATTCTCCTACCACTGTCAGTGCATTGTCTCACTTTAGCAAGTACAGAAACAAAAATAGACGCACTTCAGAATGGATAGTCATATTAATAATATTTTTAAAATATAAAGAAAAAGTCAACCTCATTACAAGGCAAATCGGCCAAGAAAGTGACGTGATGGGCTTCCACTTTGGAAGACAAACGGCTCTAGATGACAGTAAAGGTCAATTCTGCGTCCTTGCCGTCTTTACCCTCGAGGAAATACCACTTGGTGCTCATTTCTTTTAGAGGCTGAGTAAACCCCAGGACCATAATTCTGCCGGAAGGATTACACCAATGGAGAAATGCCCTACTCCTTCTGGAATCGAACCCGCGATCTTCTAACTTTGTAGCATTACGCCTTAAACGCGACGCTAACGTGCACTGCTTAATATCATATTAAATATAATAAATTGTCAAAAAATCATATTAATCAACGTTACATTGATTAATATTACAGACAAAATTCATTACAGAAAAAGAAAGCGTAACCGCTATCAATAAAGGGTTCTCCATGAAGAAGTTTTCATAATATTGAATAATGAAGGCAAGGATTAACAAAATAAAAGAATATAAAGTGAGGTAAAGATAGGAGAAATAATGAGAAAGAGTAAGAGGAAAAGACACAGTACATGATGTTCGAAGAATGAAGGGTAAATTAAGATCAACAATAGGAAGGAAGAAACGGAGAGAGAGACACGTCAGAAAGAAGAGTGAAGCAAAGGAAGATAAAAGGAAAGTAGGAGGAATAAAGAAAGCAAGAAGAAGAGAGAAAGCGATAACCGAGGAATGGAAGAAAATCAAAAGAAGAAAAATAAAATAATTTAAGTATGATGAAGTCAGTAGAAAGAAAGAATAAATACAGGAAGAAAGATAAGGCAAAGAGGAAAAGGAGAAATAAAAATGGAAAGAGAGAGGAGAAGACCGAAAGGGAAAAGAATAAAACATTGTATGACGAATAAAAGAATTATATAAATACAGAGAAAGTAGGAAAAGAAAGAGGGAAGCAACAGCAAATGATAAGAAATGTAATGAATATAAGGATATATATAAGAAACAAACATAGGAGAAAGGGAATGAGGATGGAAAGGAAAAGGAACAAAGACGTGTTCAAGGGAAAGTTAAAAAAAGATAAACAAGGAGAAAGATGTAAAATTAAAAATTATTAAAGTATACCGAGTGCTAGGCGACAAAATAGGCTGTTATTTTTTTAGAAAGATGAATGAGGGTGGGCAATCAAACATAAAAGTCTAATATAACTGTGGTCATTTGTGTGAGGGTTTTTAAGAAATTCGTATAATAAAAAGCGACCAAATGGGTACATTGCAACATGTTTAGCGGTTGAGTCTCGAAATTATTTATGTAACTGCACAAAAGCTTCAGTAACCTAACGCGTCCTAGAGGGACATTGGTAGCTGTGCATTTTCTCCTTCCCGCTTTAGTCTTGCTTCAGACTTGATTCTACCGTCTCTGAATGCACGGTTGCCACGTCTAACTGCCTCATACTTTTTACCGATCTTCAATGAAGTTACGACTAAGTCGACAATGTCACGTAACAAAACATTAAAACATACATTTGATAGTATTAACTCTACAAATTCACCTTTCCAACATGTCCCATTTTTCTGGAATGTGCATTCAAAAAATGGAGTAAGAGCATACAGGTGTTCTTCGATCTACCGGTTGTTACAGAAAGTTCATTGTTATTCAGTGATGAAGCATAGCGGCCGTTTTCTTTCAAATGTTGCCGATTTTAACATGAGGTGGCCATATATGTCTGAGGTGGCCATATATATGGTATATGATAAAGGCCGAAACAAATCATTAAATGCGTTCAATATTAAAAAAAATGAATTAATGATTAGGGACCGTATTGTGTCTCGGGGCGTACGGAGTTAACGTTAGTTGTTCATAGACTATACAGAATGTTTCAAAAATACGGGGCATAATTTCAGGTATGTATTTCCCACATGTAGACAATCAAAATAGTTCATTACAACATGTGTCCGGAAATGCTTTATTTCCGAGTTATGGCCTTCACAACATTGAAATTCACCGGAACGTTTTTCTTCCCGCAGGTCGTTGCCGTCAAAGGAGACATTAAGAGGGCACTCTGACAGTTCATTCCGAGGCGAAGGTTACATTCAGTGTTGTGTAGGCGTTAGACTGTGCGACATGTATTCAAATCAAGAGCTGGCAGAGATACACTTCATGTACGGTAAGGCGGACGGCAATGCTGCGCTGGCTCGTCGTTGGGTTGTACCAGGAGAGGTACCCACAGCGACAATGTCCAGATCGGAAGACATTTGTACGTCTCCATTACCGTCTGTGCGAGTATGGAAAATTTAACTCTCCTGGTTTGGGAAGGGGACGACCAAGATCTACAACTCCAGAAGTACAGAAGGAGATTCTGGAGGCTGTGAACATGACTCCATCTATCAGCACACGAAGGGTAGCGTTGCAAGTCAATGTTCCTCATACGACTGTCTGGAGACTGTTGAAAGAGTATCAATTGTATCCCTATCATTTGCAACGTGTACAGGCCCTGTCACCAGCAGATTACCCTGCACGAGTTAGGTTCTGTCAGTGGTTCTTGCAGCAGTGTGGTGTAAATCCGAACTTTCCTGCCTTAGTATTATTTACAGATGAAGCACAGTTCAAACGAGATGGCATAACAAATTTCCTTCATCAGCATGTATGGGCGTATGAAAACCCACGTGCAACTGTTCCATCTCATCACCAAGTGTGGTTCTTCCTCAACATGTGGGCCGGTATCATTGGTGATTGATTAATTGGACCCCATGTACTTGTAAACAGACTTACGGGGCAGGCGTACACAAACTTCCTGGAAAACACCATACCTCATGTTTTAGAAGAGACTCCACTGATCAATCGTCAACACATTCACTTCTTGCATGATGGCGCTCCTGCATACTTCAGTCGTACGGCTCGCCGGTACTGGGATCGAAGGTTTCCTGATCGATGGATAGGTAGAGGTGGCCCAATTGCTTGGCCTCCACGCTCACCTGATCTGAACCCTCTCGATTTCTACTTGTGGGGCCATTTAAAATCTTTGGTTTATTCGTCTCCGGTGTCTGATTTGGAATCCCTTCGGAATCGAATTGTGGCATGTTCTGAGGACATACGCAATATTCCTGGAGTTTGGGATGGTGTTCGCAGGTCAATGAGACATCGATGTGAGGTCTGTATTCAAGCAGGAGGTGGACATTTTGAACATATTCCGTAATGACAACGACCTGCGGAAAGAAAAACGTTCCGGTGAATTTCAATGTTGTGAAGGCCATAACTCGGAAATGAAGCATTTCCGGACACATGTTGTAATGAACTATTTTGATTGTCTACATGTGGGAAATACATACCTGAAATTATGCCCCGTATTTTTAAACACCCTGTATTGACGTGACGTAATGTTTCGCGCGACACAAGTAGCCCTATTATTAGGGAGTATTTGCTTGTTGTTTTTGTAAAGTTGATATTCTATTCATAATTCAAAACTAAACCCTGCAGACTGTTTACAATGCATTCTAGTCATAAAGAATGACACTACAATGACCTTTATCTACAATATAAATTATTTATTCATTTATTTTATTTATTTTTACTGGCAGAGTTAAGGGCTTAAGCCTTCCCTTCCTCTCAACCTGTATAAAAGTACATAGCAAATATTATAAATAACAGCAGTAAAAACAATAAAATAATAATAATAATAATAATAATAATAGTAATAATAATAATAATAATAATAATAATAATAATAATAATAATAATAATAATAATAGCAATAGTAAGAATAGTAGGAGCAAAAATGTAGATTCGTTTTTATATATGTAATTCTATCAGTTAAACTATTACAATTTAGTGTTAAATAAGATGATTTAGACCAAAGGAATGATTAATATAATGAAGGAAAATAGACATATTATAAAAATTATATTCTATAAAGATATTTGAATATATATCATTTTCTACAGACGAAAAGTAGTTTTTTGACAATCGGTGTTCTAAAGTAGTCAATATCTGACAGCTCCTTTACACTATGTACACTAGAATATGCTATTTTCACTATTTATACTTTCACAAAGAATATAGGCTTACATTGATCAAATCCACTATAATACAATATTTACAAAATAAGTAGGCTATAGTATTATTAAATAAAATACGTTGCATTACAATACACAACACTGTAGGCTGCATAAAAGTGTAAAATAAAATCAATGTAGGCCTACATCCTTTATAATAGTGTAAATAGTAAAAATAGCGTATTTTATTGTGCATAGTGCAAATAATGTAATTTGTAAATATTAGTGTAATTGTTAAAGAGGCCCATGTTTTGTTCTGCCCAACTTGACCAAATAGGAGCCGTGTGAGTAGCCAGTCAAGTACTTCGCTTGCTAGCCGCACGCGTGTCGTCCACTTAAAAACTCCACTTATAGGCTATTCAACGTTGCAGCCTCTTGGGACAAAATTCGATCCTTAGTAATTACATCTATATTGAAAATATATTATTTTTTATTATTTATCTAATTTCATTTTTTCTTTCACACACAGTTAGTGCAACGACTAGGGCTGCGATTTTCCCTCTGCTGAGCAGTGTTCGAGTCCCAGCTGCTCCAAATGAATTTGTGGTGGACAAAAACAGTGCTTGGTGCAAATTTTGCGGGTTACTCCCGTTTCCCCTTCTGGTGTTCCACCATTGCTCTATTAATGATAATCATATTCATTATCACGCGGCGCTAGCCTATGTACTTACTTCACCTAACATGTGTACTTGGGTGAATAACGCAACGTATGCGTCATTGAATAAAATAATGTTCTATATTTTATGTAATATCATACTGAGAATGGTTAGGCACTTATAATCGGACCCAAGCTTGGAAGCTCTCTGCAGTCTCTGACATAATTATCATATTTATGT